>NC_081141.1:15449086-15635979 GCF_958295425.1 Solea solea
AATAGCAGGTATACTTTCTCCCCTCTATCGCTCAGTGGTAATGGACCCTGGACCAAGACTGTGGCAGGGGAGTCTGATCAAGCATGCCATTCTGGATACACATGTACACACTCCACATACACACACACAGACGCACACACACAAATCCTTTTTTTTTTTCAAATCTGAATAAACACAAACACATCGGGTAGGTTGTAGTGTGCAGCCTGGGGATTCGGGGTGAGCGTCTGGCATATTTGGCCATCTCAGATCTCCTGTCACGGCCTGAATGCAGGATGACAGCAAGAGAGAGCCCAGAGCGTCTGGAGACCTGTCTCCATCTATGCATCTTTCACATAAACAAATTCTCCCATCGCTGTATTCAGACTAGGCTCTCTGCTCTATTACACACAACACACAGCTGCCACAAGCACTCAGACACCCAATCAACAACCACAGAGAGAAAGAGAGAGGGAAGGGGAAAGGAAGAGCAAAAAGAGAAGAAAGTGAAAAAGCTGTGTGTGTGTGTGTGTGTGTGTGTGTTGGGAGGAGGTCAGTGGAGGGGAGATGGTGCAGAAGAGAAAAGCGAGAGAGGGGCAGCATCAGGGGAGATGCTGAGATGTGACTGTTGAAAGGAGGGCCATTGCTCCGGAACTGTGCTCAGCATTCTGTCTAGTCAAGCAGGAACCTCCTCAAAGCAGGAGGACGACCAGCGTGGATGAAAGAGAAATAATGTTCCAGTGGGATAAGGAATAGACAAGGGCAGTAGTGGCGGGTCTAAGGGTTGCAAACACACCGGCTGCATGAAATAGTGGGTCCACCTGCTTTTTACATGAAATAGGCAGAGCACCAGAAAACAACAGCTGGGGCTAAATGTTAGAAGCGTTATTCCCATGTCTTGTGTGATCCGAGAGATCAGACACAGACAGTGCTGTCGCTAATAAGCAGCAGAGGAGTCGGGTTTGATTTTTCATTCCAACCAATTGTGTGTTAAAGGTGCATGTTTACATGATTGGTTGATACTTCCTGTCAGGGTTCCTTGAGAGAAGTCATTGATAATCCAGATCAGGTGGAAGGAACTAAATTACCCCCCATTCAAATTTCTATATAGAGCAGTAACAGTTTACATTATATTATAGTATACAGTATATTACAACAACATAATAATAGTATGGTACTCAAGCTGTAAAAGTGAGGTAATATTATGGTAGAACCGTCATATTATTAATGCAATGCTATTTTGTTAATAACAATAGTAATGGTGTGGAACTAAGAAGATAAAATTACATCAATACAATGTTATTTTCAAAGTCATGCTCAGGCTAGATAATGACAATCACTATAGGCTACTGTCTGAGTGATACCTTCACATTAAATTGTTTGGGAATGAAAATCAATAACCCCATGATGACCACATTTTTCTATAAATGCAACAAAGTAATTTCCCTATCACAAAATAATTGTCATACTGTTATCATACTATTGCCATTGCGTTAATGCACTATTAAGTATTGGGTTTTCATCCCATTCTCAGTCAAGTTCTTAATTTCAACTGTCACCATGATGTTACTCAACCAACCATCAAAGTTGGATTCACACAACCAAACATTAAAAATCTACCATAGTTCTTCAAAGATAGATAGAAATAAAATGTTCACCTCAGCAGACATGAAATAAGTTTATCTGTTATTTGTCCTTCAGTAGTTAATCTTGAGTAGATCATTGAGGAAAAGGGTCACCGTGCCTTCTGGGTTGTGTGACTTTTGCAACGTGTAGAAATGTATAATTTATGATTACAATTTTATAAGTTTCTGATTTTTAACAATGTCTTTGACATTGTTAAAAAGTGTATTAGAATATTATTATTAGGAACCTCTAATGAAAACGGTTCTGTATGCTGAAACATGACAGTTACATTTGCATGATGCCTGAGAAAATAGCTCAGCAATGTTAATATGGGATTCACAATAAATGTGATAGGTGAAGTATAGAAGATATCAGATGTACTATTAATCTGCCACATTCCAAAACATCCCTCCTCCTTCCTCTGCATCCCTGATTCTGCTCACACCTCTTCTGATCAGAGTATTGATCCACAAACCAATCGTTTGCTTCTGCTACTGTGATCCAGGCCAGGCCAATTATTTCAGTGAGTAAAAGTGATTAGTTTGTGTCTAGATCAATCCAAACCAATACAGGTAGAGACGTTGTGGATGGAGCTGGGGAACCACTGACTATATACATATACGAAACATTTGTAAAGCAACAGCAGTGTTGGTGCTGGCTCCTGGGATTTGGATACTGAATGCAATTGTTTCATCACACCATCAAACCTCCATAGAGAACATATCTGTTGACCTGCAGGTCATTTAAAGGCTTACAGTAGTTGAGTGAGGTTGCTGAAAGAAAACATTTTTGAAAATGTTCTCACGAAGAAAGTGTACATACACGCAAATTCATCACATATAGTGCTTAAACCACACCCTGTGGCATTGGTTTGACCTTGTGCAGGTCAGGTCATTAAAGGAAAACTAGTACTAATGTCAAAGGCAAATCTATTTATGCTGATAGTATTCATGGGCAATCTTTCTATACCATTGATCAACACAGTTTGTCTAATAGGAAAATAAGAAACAATTACTCCTGCAGACGAGGGGGGTAATTGATTTTCTTCTGTAAATTACTACCACCATCAGCCCTGCGTACATAGAAAGGTGATCATCTGCATAAAATCAATGGGATATGATCCTATCTGTATGATAATCATGGACTGTAACCAAGGAACCTTCATTAGCTTCAGAGGGAGAAAGAAACAAGCAGCGTAAAACAAAAAGGGACTGGGAGTGAGCGGTAAGGCTTCAGAACATACAAAACAACGGTGATCCTAATAAATCATAAATCATGATCTCAAGAATCAATTCTGCATAAAATAGATTTTAAATAAAATGTACAGTATGAAGCTGTTAGATGCCTTTGACAGTGGTGTTGCAACAAGACATGGGTTATAGATATCAACTTCAAAGCCCACAAAATAATATAATATAAAATAATATCCAACGCTCTCCTGCCCCTCTGTTGATGCGCTCATTAGTTAAGATCAACAAGTCACCCAGAGTCAAATTTGAGCCAGCCTGTAAAAGAAATGGCCAAAAGAAAGGTGGACTCTGAAAAAAGGAAGTTTCAAGACAGAGAGCATAACTACTAAAATTAGTGATAATACCCAAAAATGGGTGAGAACAAGAATACAAAAGGGATAAACACCTTTCCCATTGTCTGTGGTGTTTTTTTTGTTTTTTTTACCAAAGTCACTAGTGCTGGGCGGTATCACCAAAAATGTATCTCACTGTATTTTTCAAACAGTTTCATGGTAAACACTAGTATTTTCTTCATGCATGAGCATGAGCGAGAGCTCCAGCAAGAGAGAGGCACAATTGATTGTGTGTGTGTGTGTGCTCATAGTGCCCGAGATGGAGGAGGGAGTGGCACAGCTGAATGTGTGTGTGTGTTAACAAAACTACATTCTTGGTTCTCTCAAACATGGAGTAAATGTAAATTGATCATCCCTGCAATTACTAGCACGGTTACTTCTTCAGCTAAGCCACGAAGCATGTGTGGTGGTGCAGCAGTGACAAGGGCTCCCTGTCGAACAATGTTTCATATACCAGTCTTGTGTGAAAATGAATATAGTGAGGGGGGTTAACTGCCCAGCACTACAAAACATCCATGCACTGACACAAAACAAGTCAGAGATAGAAGAAAAAACAACTTCATAGCTCTCAGTGATAATGTTACAAGTGCCCCAAGTTTTAGAAAGCAAGAATTACTACAAATATCAATGCTAATGGCTATGCTAACAACTGGAAGATGAATGTGTGTAGTAGTGTTGTGCCAGATGTGGTGCACTGCTGGCAAAAACAGAACAAAAGAAGAAGAAATGAAATTACGCTCCTACTGATACAGATCAGAGCAGGTGGAGTGAATGCTGATTAAACATTCCACCTGGTAAAAAAAACCAAAAAAACAGCATTTAAACCCAGGATTATTGGTGAATTTAGACTACCAGGAGACTAAATCACCAGACTCCTGGTAGCTGTTGGAGAACCCACGTTTTTAGGATTGTTAAGTAGTTTTAACTCATCTGCAGTTTGGCACTGTTCGGCTTGATATCTGTGTTGGACGTCTCCAGAGCACAGACTCCTACTCCACAGACTACAGCGGCAGGATTTATGCAGCTCGCCGGTCACAATCAGCAGTGCTGTCCCTAAATACACCAGACTCCTCTGTTAAATATTGAGATTTCCCTGTTAATTGTTGGAGATTAACCCACGTTTTTAGGATTGTTAAGTAGTTTTAACTGATCTACAGTTTGGCGCCGTTTGGCTTGATTTCTGTGTCGGACGTCTCTTCCTGTGACAGCACTCTGACCAATCATCGCAAAGTACTAACTCGCAGGAGCAGGTACTAAAAATAGTACCTGGTACCAGGTACTAGTGGAGGTGAGTAGAGCCGGTGGAAACAAGGCATAAGATTTCTACACAGCACTGATACATCTCAATAAACATTGTTAATTTAAGTGTGTTCACCATTAAATACTGACCACAGTTTTTTGACATCCTTAGTATAGGCGAAGCAGGTGATTCCCTCGGACCATGACAACAGCTGAATAGGTTATTCCACAGCAACAACTTTGAGTACCCTTAGAAATTCTATGACAGGGCTGGTGACGTCAATTCAATAATGCTTAAAAAAAATCCCAATGAGGCTCTTTGTCACTGGCTTGATGCTAAAAGCTTTGTAATTTCAGAGCAATAACATCCCAACAGCCTTTTGATCAGGCTCTCAAAGTCCCTTTAAGTGCCCTTGGCTTTGGATGCAATGTGATCACAATAATGATTTTATTTCTTGGGGTCAACCACGGACCTGGGCTGCATAAATAGTGTAATAGGCTGCGTTTAAACTGATTAATTTCTGGTGTGACTTAGCCAGACACTGACTTATGGTGATTGGTAAGCCCACCAGCAGACAGCTGTATACATGATTGTGTAAAGGTCTCCAAATCAATATCACCAACAATATTAATATCACCACATATATGTCAACAGACAAGGATCTGCCTGCAACAAGAAAAAATAAGGAATTGATAGGAAAAGAATATTGACACTATCATTTGTTTAATTCACAATAAGAAAAACATTACATGTATTTATTTTATTATCTCTTCATGGTCTGAAAAGTATAAAGAGTATGGGGTCATGGGTTAAAACCTTCAGAAATGGTGCAACCCTCATCATGAGGCTTGAATCTGTGACAGCGATGCAAATGTGAGGTGGTTGGGAATCTCGTGCAGTTCCTGGCAGCGAGACCTTTTAGTGCAATTGTTTTACTTTTACTCCACACTTCTATGAATCACTCCCTCTCTTTCCTGAGTATCTAGAAGCCATGCGCACGCTGCACTGTACAACATATACTGTATAATGAATCTACAGTATTTTAGACACTGACAGCACTCAAATCCTTTTCATTCTATGTTCACCAGGGAAAATGTGATACACAGTCACCCTAAAACCAAATAAAGGCCTTTTCAATAATGAAGGCTTTGGGCTTTAAAAGCTGAGAGAATGAGTAGCTGGAGAGAAACTGTAAGAAGAGGCTTTCAGTATATTAGCTTCTCAAATCAAATCACCATGAAGGGAAGACAGAACCAGCATTTAACATAGACAGGAGCCCTGCACCAAGATGAATAAAGTGAATGTTCTGTTTGAATCTGTCCTCCTTTCATAGATTTTAATGGCCTATGGTAAAGTGAAGTGCGTTAACACTTGATAACAACATTAGCCCGGGAGTATGTCTTTAAGTACAGAGAGGCCTGAGCACATTTACCATTTCCATTTCCATTACTGCTGTAAATTGCCCAGAATGAAATCAAAACCTCTGGCACACTCTGCCTATATAGCCCGTTACCAAATTATACTGATTTATTAAAGCTACTTCATTCGAGACACTGAATTGGGGCTGCAACTAACAATTATTTTCACAATCGCTTAATATGCTGACCGTTTTCTTGATTAATCAATTAGTTGCTTGGTCCATAAAATGTCAGAAAATGTTAAACGTGTTTATCAGTGTTTCCCAAACCTCAAAATGATGATGTTCTCAAATGTCTTGTTATTAATATTTGATAATCTCTTTGTTATATAGAGCAAAACAAAAAAATACTAAATGCCGCATGGTTTAGTGAATGTACAGCTAAATTATAGTTATTAAAAGATGTAGCTTTGTCCAGATTGATGTCTTGCGTCCGTCCTGACCGTCTGGAAGGCTGAGCTCACTCAATACTAATCAACAGGCTGGACACGAGCTGGTCTTTATCACTTTGTCCCCTTTATATGACTCCCAACCTTGGCTGCACAACCAGTTGCCTGATTTCTCATTTTGTTGCACTGCGACTGACAGTGAGCGGCACTGATTGAGGGGATCCATTAGGGATCAGCCTGAGGAAAGCCTGTTTGATGGATGAGACCAGCAGTCACCTTCAGAGCTTGCTAACAACACCTGTATCCTCTCTGTCACATACACATAGACAGACACACACACACCATACACACTCCTGCTGACATGTAACAATTCACACATATTGTGCTGTGTAGTGAGTGAGAGAGACAGAGATTTAAAAAGATGGAAGTCCACATTGTCTTATCAACAGTGACAGCTTTGCTCAACCTGCAGCCAAAACTAAGCACCGGTGAAATTTGTAAAATAAAAGGAAATACGTTTGAGCAAAAACCCTACATTCAAAGATTGATTTCTATTTCAGGGATATCCAATACTTAAATTAATATTTTGTACACAAATTCAGTTTAAAAGGTAAAATTAAACATGCAGATCTAATAAAAGTGACAAAGACTTGAGCTCAAAGCACATTGGCCAATATATGGATGCTAGGCACAGAGGGTACAATACATTGAAAGTTTCAACACAATTATTTTTCATAAATTAAGCTTTACCTATAATTTTTTGCAAGCATAAATGTGTTGCACTACAAATGTCTGCATGTTTTTTGGCACTTTACATATTTTATGGGAAAATAATGAAGATTATCATGAAGGGAAAAAGGTCTTACTTTCCATCTAAAAATGGGAATTTTGAACATGTGTTGTTCATCACAGACAAATGGATTATGTATATAAAAGAAAACAATTAACTAAGTAGGCAAAAGGCACCAAGAGGTGTTTGACCAGGTGTTTTAAGAATAAACTAATACTACGTTATATGGTGACACCATAGGGCAACACACTGTAACAGGTTGACCTGATTTTCCAAACAACCCTTGAGTTATAGATTACAAACAATATTTTCCTTTATACACTCAGTATACAGGTGTATATATTCAGCAACAGTGTGTGTGTGTGTGTGTATGTGAGTCTTCGTGTGTCGATGTGAACAGTCGTCTCTTATGTTGAGCAGGCTAATTGCTCTCCGCAGCATTATCTCATTAGGACCCATCAGCATTTGACATTTAAATACAGAGCTGCTAAAAGCCTCTCTGCTTATTTAACATTAACATTACCATCTATCATGTCCTCCGAAGGAGCAGGGCAGACACAGGCCTTGATCTTGTTAGCTCCTTTCTTCCGACTCCCAGCTCTTGAAGCCTCTGGGTAATTTTTTTTTTTTTCTTAAATCACCAATTGATGCATTTAGTGAGAATAATGCAGTTAATAGCTTCAGTTTGAATGTGGCAAAAGGGAAGGCACGGTCGTCACATGTGCAGTCAATGAATGTAGATCAAAATAATGCTGCTGTGAGTGAAGGTAAGCAGGAAAGGTGAAATGGAAGATGAGAGATGGAGGAGAGAGGAGGAATGGGAGAGAGTGAAACAGAGGGAGGGAGGTCAGCAGTGCAGAGTTAGAGAGAGAAGGTAGAGCCTGATGGGCACCAAATGAACAAATTATGACGGGCTCCATTTTGCAGGATGGGGTCACCCCCCAAGACACACACAATACCACCCCCTTCTCTCCACCACTCCTCCTCTCTTCTCTTCTCTCTCTGACAGTTCAATTTCCCCCTCTCGCCTCCCTGCTCCTGCTTGCTAATTGTGAGTGAAGCCTTATCATTGGGCCCCCCATCCACCCTCAGTCCAAGGTATCACAGTGTCTGAGAGAGGAGACTGGAATGTCAAAATGTTATCCGAGACAGCAAACAGCCAGAAAGACGGAGGTCACACACAATAAGGCCGGACGTTCATCTGAATGCACAGGAACGGGCAAGTCATGTCTCACAGGATGCACAGACCCAACACGACCAAATAGGGACAGCTGCAGTGCAATGCTGGACGGAAAACCTCACTGAGAAAAAAAAATGTGTTCTATTTTTCATCTTTTCTGTAAATGAATGATTGCCATGTGCTTTATCAAGTGTGCTTGTCAGAGATGTGAAAGACAGGCCGTAGCAAAGGATAATTGAGGTGTCAATCAAATGTGATCATTAGAAAACACCTCCATTACACAGAGGGCTGTGTGTGATCCAATAGATTTATTTCTAAACATATCACATTTTGAGATCAAGACATCAAATAACACATTCATGACAGGAGCAAGTTTTAGAGCTGGGCTGATTCATGTGATTTAAAAAATAAAAACACCTGGACAGTGGATCATATTATATTGGGTAAAGGTAAAACACAGACACTGACATACACACACTCCTTAACTCAAATCCTGGCTGAGATCACTTGACTCAAAGTGCAAAGTGGGGCTGAGGCATGTTATTTACAGAGGAGGCCAGGTTTAAATGACACCTGAGGATGAACCTCATCTCACACCAGTGCTCAGCTCACTGTCTCTACTTTGTCATTTCAAATTGAGGTACAGCCCGAAGAGCATTTGCTCGCGGTTTCCTTTTTAGTTGCACTGTTCCTTCTGTTCGTACGAGGCGGAGACAGATGGACAAACAAGCTGAGAGATATGAGGCAATCTTTACACTGAGGGAGCAGCTGGCTGCTGGATAGGTTGGGGTTTAAAGTGCTTTAGTGGTGGACTGATTGGACTGATCTAAGGTCAGAATAATCTGAATGCAGGAGGAACTATCAGGCACGACATAGGACAGAACCACTGACCCCAGACGTCCCCATCACAGAAAAAAAACTAGATGGAGGGTAAGAAGAGAAAAGATGGGAGAAGAGTCAGAGCAAGAGTGGGGAGAGAGAGTGCTCATCTATATTCCAACAATGGTAATGAGGGTTAATTTATTGGTTAAGGATTAACAAGGTGCAAGAGTATGATAGGCAAGCAGTTGCCTTCTCGAATGCAAGTTTAAATCACCACCTTAATTTCAGCTCCAGAGCCCCGCCTAGTGGGAAAGTAATTACACCATGACATCAGTGAGTCTTCTTAAAAGTAAAACTCTTCAAACGTGTAGTGAACGGACATGAATGAGAGGTGTATTCAAAAGCAAACCAACTTCCTCATTTATTGGGTGTAATTAGATCCAAAGGTCACACAATATCTTTCGTTTTGCAATCAACTTAGTATGAAAGTAATTTAACAGTGGATTAGACGGACTAATGTTGACATAGTTAATAATCTACATGTGTGCTACATACAAGAAGCGAACATATTATTATTGCAATCACATATGAAATAGTGAAAATATAGCCTCAGTTGTATTCTGTGCATTCTACATCCCTAGAGATGACACACAGGTACAGGTTATGAAAATGAAATGTTTTACTCTTCTTTGATTTGAATATTACAGGAATCAGATGGTGTTTCTTGGATGACGTTACGAGTAATGCATTGATAAATAATGTATGGATAATGCAAATAATAGAAATCATAAGTGTGATATGGACATTTGAAGTAAGTCTGGCTGTAATTGAGCTGATACATAGCTCTTAATCTGACACGAGCAATAAAATCTGCTTGTTTCTACATTCAAGGCTAAATATAGATCCCATCCACACTGTTACAATAAGCGGGATTCAAGTAACTGAAATTCATAAACAGCACAAATGAACTGTTTACAACTATGGAGAGATTTTGTCATAATGCAGCGTCACAAGTACTATATCTAGAGCCCATTCTTAATTCTGTAAATTGGGAAATGAACACAACTGCACAAAATACACAAACTATGTCTAATATCTTAGCAGGAAATAAGGGAAAGAAAACCTTCCCTAGTGAACAATGTAAAGCAATTTTTTTTTTTTACATTAAAACATTAGATTTAAGCTGCAGTATAGTCTCTCGATTCTGAACTAGGAATTGCAATGCACACATTCAGTTAATAAGTGGGTTTGATCTCTATATAAGAGAAATAAGAAGGACCTGACCTCCAAGGCAAAGCCCAGACAAAGTAATGATGGCCTGAACTAAGCTAATATTTCATCATCAGCTACCCTGGTGTTGGAATGATCTTGATGCTATTAGCAGACTAATGGCTAAATACTGTGGCACTGCTAAAGAGGAGCCAGCCACTGACACCCTCAGCATCCAGTGGCACATTTAGCATGGACCTCAATGAGCGTGAGAGATGAAGACACGAGAGAGATGGGTACACCAGTGACCTCAACATATATACACCTACAGTGACACAGCCACACACATATACACCTATACACACGCCCGAGCACGGACATGGTGACCCCTACACGGTTGATAAGACGGGAGCTGATATGCGAGTCAGACAGAGCCACATTTGTAAAAAGCGATAGCCAATTACGGCGGCCCGGGCTCTGGGATAATAGCCTGCCTGTCAGGGTCCGTGTGCAGTATATGACAGTGCATGTATGTGTGTGTGTCTGTGCCTGAGCACGTAGTACCCAAGAGTGAATACTAGGTTCCCATTCTCATCTATTTGCCCTATATCTCCATTCCTTTGATATTAATTTCAGAGCAGCGCTGCAGCACAAGGCCCAGGTCGTTAGCGTGATTCATCTGGGTTTCTTCCAAGACGGGAATGTAAAAGATAGGAGTAACCCATGTCGACCAAAATGAGAGGCATATTTCTGTTAACATTTCATCAGCATGTAATAATGGGGAGGTTTTTTTGTCCATAATATTCTCAATCCATGCTTTATATTACGATACTGTGTGAACCAGAATATAAAGACGGAAAATATAAAAAAGACTGGAATAGATTTCGGAGCATCATAAAGAGGAGAAAGATGGTGGTATTTATTATCCGCTACACTGTATAACACTTCAAACCACTCCAAGATTTCAAAAAGCTCATGTTGCTTTATGTGCAAAGATCACATCAGTCATAGAGACGTTGGGAATGAAACAAAGCAGAGAGAGAGCAAAGGGGACAACAACAGGGGCATTGGTTTGAAAGCTCAAACATTAGTGCTTGTCCTGTACTTTCCACAGACACAAGATCTCCTCAAGGACTCGGGGCTGTCAGCCACAGTGGTCAACCATCTGAAACAGGGGAATGACAGACTATCAGAGGAAGGGAAACTGTTCAAGGGAATTGTGTGGATTTAGTGGTCTAGTGCTGACACATGGCTTTGAGCATGGTAGAAAAGCACTTTAACTCTTCAGTGCTTTTATCACATGTACACACCCCATAAAACACTGGGTTCATGTCGTAGCACGGCTCACACATACAGTAACGCGCACATAATGCATACATAACACTTCAGAGTTCCAGGTGCTGCAAAGGTTGGAGAGAAGAAACCGAGACTTTTTCCAAATTTTTTTAAATAACAGTTTTGATTTGTAAGTGCCCTGTGATGTGGCTTTAACTCGACACAGGAAAATCAATAAAACATTGACATGAAATTGTAAAAGCTGACAGAAAAGTTCACATTGAGGGCAACATAGCTAAGCCACTTCAGTCAATATACACTTTAGAAAATGTCAGCAGAAAGGGTCAAGTATTCATTTGTTCCTAGTGCGACAAGACTGTGGACTGAGCATAAAACGCTTTACCTGACTTGTTCTTAAAGTCTGTGTTTTTCCAACTGAAAAATAGCAGCAACCAGATTCCGCTTTGTTATCTCTATTGCAATGGTCAACAAAAGTGTCAATGGTTGGACACACACACAGAGACCCATGTGCACATGCACCCAGCCAGACTCCTGTACATGTAAGTGCTGTGTCCCTGCAGTTGGAATCCGATTATTTCCATGAAATCAAACCACAATAGAAGTAAAAAATAAAAACCCCAATGAATTTGAACAAACCATAGCAAAACAGCATGGCATTATTTGATTGAAGTAAAAAAAAATTGATTAACTGTAAATAAATTTCACTTTCAACAGCTGACGGCATACATAGGAATTTCAAATCTACTCTGAAACAGTTTGCTCTTGTTTGGATTTATTTGTAGTGTGACACTACAGTGACGATATGGTGGTTTGTTGTAAAAGGTCTGACAATATTTTTCATCAGCAAGCTTTTCCTTGTTTTCTATGTACATAATTTATATGTAGTCTGATGAAATCCCAGATTGGGGCTTTAATGCAGAAAACAAATGGTGAAGTTACAGTGTAGCCTATGCAATATTCTCCTCTCTCCTATTCATCTCCATAATAGAGATGCAAGCTCCGTAATGCTCGCTGGGAGCCAAGCATGAGATTGAGGATTTCTCACACACCATGCATTATTCATAGTCCAGAGCAACAGAGTGTGTAAGATGAGAATTACACAGCATGAAGAGAACAGGGGACTGAGGGGAGAAGAGGGGGAAAGAGGTGGAGAGGGGGAACAAAGGTGAGAGACAGTGTGGAAAAGAGAACGATAAAGGAGAAGATAGGGGAGCAGGACGGTGGACACTGTCAGATCTCCATTTCCTATTCCTTTCAGGTTAACCCCAGGATTGTTTTTGGAGTTTGTGATAAGCAGGGAGGAGGAAATGAATATGGAACCAGGAGCCCCGATAGCTTGACCAGATTGGCTCACAATTTGCATTTGTTAAATGTGTGTCTTGTGAGTTTGGTTTGTATTCCGAGCACAAACTGAATAGTGAGCAGAAAATTTCAGGGTTCTGTTACTATTCGTGTCGAGGCTTCGTTCTTCATAATGAAAAACAGTGGGAAGTGAGTCAGGGTTGGAATTGATTTGTTTAACAATGGAAATGAAACGAAGTAGGAGGCATGGACCAAAATAGAAGGCGTTCCATCTTAAACGAAAGCTAGCACCAAGAAAATTGCAAGATTGTGGCTGATGCAATTTGACAAATGACCTGTACAGGATGATATAAAGCATTTTTCATCAGAATAATTGGTAGATGGATACAATATGATTTCATGTACATTGCAGTGCAAAACATTCTGGCGCCAACATACTGTACATGAGCTTGAAAAGTTCTTAAACACATGCACAGTGTAAAAGCAATTTCAGCAGCCCTTATACTGAAGGTAATTATTAAATTAAAGAATGACATGTGATATTAAATAGTAGCAATAACATTTTTGTTCTTCCTCTTATCATGCCATTTGCTTTGTCTGAAAGCCTTTCTTTGCAGAAGATTAATGTTATTAGTTCATAGTTAAAAGGAATATTACATTAGGTGTTTTTTCCTGTCAACTTAAATACATGGGCACGTGCGTGTGTGTGTGTGTGTGTGTGTATATGCACATTCAAGTCTCCTTAGACACAACCCTAATGACAAGAATGTGATGTTACTGGCTTTTAAACTTGCCCGTGATGAAAAGCCAGTATTAATTTAGGCTACAGATTTCATTTGTTCCGAACAGGAAAAACAATATAAATCACTTTTAGAGTGATTAGAGAGAGGGTTGGATTAATCCAGGCCTGATTAGGGCATTATGCTGGCTTGTTATGGACACACAGGGTGACTGACGGTAATTACTGTCTGTAATAGGAGAACACACACTCAGTCAAGGCATGAGCCGTGGCACAATGTGTGTGAATTTATGTGTGTGCAGATATATACTGTATGCGGGCACACAGCTTGATGGAAACTAGGTTTGATAATGTTTGATTTTTACCAAATACACATTGAAATATGTGGACTGTGTGCAATCAGAGTACGAGCAGGGAGCAGCCTCGTGTGAGAGACAGGCGAGAGCATTGAGAGGTATGCAGAGGGAGAGGTGAAAGAGCCATGGCTTTGTTTATGATTATTGATATCCTTAGACAAACATATTCACCAGGATAATAAAAATAGATGACAGCAGGTATGGCAAATATTACCTTGTGGAAAATTAGAGAGGTGCTAAATCAGCAAATCGAACCTCGATGTGCACATCACACACACACACACACACACACACACACACACACACACACACACACACACACACACACACACACACACACACACACACACACACACACACACACACACACACACACACACACACACACACACACACACACACACACACACACACACACTCAACTAAGTCTGATCCATACACACAAATACAGACACAACCACACCACTGTCTCCTTGGAAATGAAAGGATATAGTGATTGATCTCAATTTTACATCATCTCAATTCAAAGACAAGTTAAATGTAACTTTGAGGGTAACCAGTTTTATTCTTTACAAGCTGCATTAATACTACGGCTGTCTTGGCTGCATTAGAAAGCACAGAGCAGATTCAGCAAAGACTCTATATGCCAATATCGTCTTTATTATGTGGAATTTTGTGCAGGTGTAAAGCTAAATATCTTTTACAGTTTGGAAGCAGACATAAGGCAGCCAATGAGATGTGTCCCATTAAAGGCATGGAAAATGAGGGTGCATATTTAGCAGAATGCTGCTCATCTCTCTTCCAACTGCACTCTCCTTCCTCCCAGAGCACTCCTCCATGCTCCATGCTTCTGTTTCCCTTCTTTCTCTCCTTTTGTCTTTATGGCAGCAATTGTTCCCTTTCATCACATCATTGGTTGAAAAAGAACTTTAACACACCGTTGACTCAGCAAGAGCCCCCCCACACACACACACACACACACACACACACACTCATTCCTGTACCTGCACTGTCCCTTTGGGCTGTACAGCATCAATCTGGAAGCCAATTTTATGAGTGCAGACCTCTGCTCTTTGCATGTTTATGTCAAACATTTGGAACAATTGGCTTCCATTGGCTGGAACAACAAATAAATCTAGTCAATTCACAAGCAAGGAGAACGGCACAGGCCACTGAGAAAGTGGCCCACTTGATGGCTGACAAGCGGAGTGCATGCATTATTCAATTAATACCTGAAAGGGGCACATTTTATGCAGCATTTACTCAAGCATCCACTAGTCAGTGTACGCATGGTCCACACAAACACAAACACATAACACACAGACTCCCCTACAAACACAGGGACTTGTGTTTGCATCCTGGGAAAAGACTGGACTCCCCTTCCATTTTGCCAAATCAAATATACAGTGAGAGCAAGCTAAAAGGCACTTTCAATCAGCCGCTCTGGGTCTGTCTGTCAATCTGGGAACAACAACAATCTAGCCTACTTGGAGTGGTCTAGTCAACATCCATTCCACAATAAATTCAATCAGTGATGCTTTTGTGTGTACGTGTGCGAGTTTGCAAGTGTGTGTGTGTGTGCGTGTGTGCGTGTGTGTGCGTGCGTCCATGTGAGAGTCAGAGTAAAAGACGGAGACTCTTTCTGACAGTTGCTTTATGACAACAAAATATATTTTTTTACAGTGAAACCTGACCTGCATGTACCAGTGAAGGATGTTTAATATTCAAGGACAGAAATGATACAGGACATACAGGAGCATTCCTTTGTGCACAATGGGGAATCTCTAGTTCACCCAATAATTGTAGAAAGCCAAGTAGCCGAGTTAACAGGCCTGCTGAGCTAATGACATTGATGTGAAGGGATGTACGCTGGAGTGATTGTCTGACTGTTTGAGATGAGTAAGTAGCACAAGCAGGCTCATCATGGACCTCTCATTATTTGGCCACAAATGGAAATGCAAATCGCTCACTTTGCTGCGGACGCTTCAAATTTATTAAACTAAAAGGTTTAATTTCCATTTTTCTCTGCATCAGCTTTATTTATAAATGTCATGCCCTATGAAGACCCTGTTATTTTCTCCCTCTCCTGCAGGCTCTTAACAAATCTGCTCATTAATATGGAAATGGGGAATCAATCGCTTTTCCACCAACAGAGGGCTGTTTCCGTCTGTGGTGTGGAATGTGCTCTGACTGGTCATCAGCACAAACAAATTCACACACAAACACACACCACGTATAAAGCTATGTACCCTAACTTACCTTTATACAGTATCTATTTATATCTCCATCAGTGCGCTCATATAAAAAACAAAAAACATTTTACGTTGTATTTCACTGTATCATTGTAATGACTGTCATAATAGTGCCAGAGCGGCACCAGATGTTGCAGCATTAATAACCCATAATATCAAGTCCTGCTTATCCAACCTTTCAGAGCCCTAAAATAACACTCGTAGACCTTAATGAGATGTAATTATGCACAAGGTTCTTATTCAGGGCAATATGACGATAACTGCATCTGTAGCTTTTAACACTTGGTTGTCATAGTTGGCCAGTAAATTGCTTCTCCCCTCTGCTTCTGACTGTCTGTCTGCCCCTCTCTCACACACACACACTTGCTGCAACCTATCTACTCTGGTCTGCAACCTAATGAACATTACTAAATGGCCATGACCAGTTGGTTAAAAGACTAATGCAGCAGCTATTAGCCAAAGCGGTTGTTTCCACACTGAGTCATCTGAGGAAAGCAGCACTGGAGTGTCCTGAGTGGACAAGGGCAGATAGGTCCCGGTCTTCACACACCATTCTTTTCCATGTACACACACATATAGTTTATATACAGTATACAAACACACACACCGCTGAACAGCATGTTTATCTTTCAAATTCGACAGCAAACAAACCATGTGACGTTTTCTCAACCCACAGTGCATTAGTGCTTATTAGGGCCTCAAGGTGTGTGAGTGTCTTATTAGGAAAATTCAGTTTCACTCAGGGTCTCAGCACTGCGGTTGCAGACCACTGGCCATTGATTATTCATAGAGTCTGTGATTGGGTCCATTAATACAAGATTACGGAGGGATGCTCACTCTTTCTCTTGCTGTGTGTGTGTGTGTGTGTGCATGTATGTGTGTGTATATTGGAGTGAGTTGAATTGCAATGAATTCAGGGTTTGTGTTTTGTCCATCAGTGTGGCAGCAACACCATATAGATTATATAGAGTACATTATCCAAAATGAGTAGGTTTGTGTCTATAAAAAATTAAGAACTAACCAAACCACGGGTTGAAGTAAATGGTATCGGATAAGCTTTGCCAAAACCAAAGTAGCATAGTGCCTTTGCTATTTAAATATGACCAATAGGATTCAAACAATAAGAGGGAATATCTTAAGTGCCATCATTTAGAACATACTGTAAGATTTCTACCTAATAGCATTTGTTCTTCAATTGAAGCTTAATCTGGGTAAATGGTGCTTAAATGTTTAAATCACATTTACAGGCTGTCAACTGATCTGATGTTCTTCACATGGTCACCCTTCGTTTGAATGAAAATAAATTGGTGGCAAATGAGAAAGGATTATGCAAAACTGGTGGAGGAAACTTATTGGATCATAGCTCCCCCAAGTGGGCATATTTGGCAACTGACGGACACTAAACCAATGTTGGAAAGCACACTCACCACAGTCGCTTTAAGGGGGCCTGATACTTCTTCTTGTAGAGACAATTGAGATAAAATGATTTCAGTAAATTGTCTGGGATTGCCATTGAGAAAGTGGTCACTGCTAAATATCATGAAATAGGAAGTCTAGATTTACCTCTTCTTTCTTTTTACAAACAAGCTTTCAACAGAACCGTATACACCTCCAGATATCATCCTAATTATCATTTTCATCATTAACATGATCATCGTAATTTTACAGTGGAAGACCTTGCTGTGGTATTTGACGTATACAACTCAAATAATGAACTATAATAAACAGTATTGACAGAAATTAACAGAAAGATGTAAATATCAAACCTTGAAAAAAATATTTTAAGTCTTTTTTATGTTATTATTTCTGTCAATATCCTAGCTCAGGAGGGTGATTTTGCTCTTTTGTTTCAGTTGGGCTTTGGGGTGGTACAATTTTAATTTGTAGAAAAAAAAGTAATAATTGCTCAAAAAACAACATAGGGTCTTTTGAGAATGCTATACGTTTTTGATAATAAATATCAGGTTTCTCAAACCAAGGATTCTAACAAGAATTGACTCGGCTAATTCAGGCTCAGTTGGTTTTAGTAATCTAAATATTGTAGCATATTTGTCAGAAAATATTTACTCACACAGAACACAAAAAGTTAGTATATAATAAGTGTAGTGTTAGTGCATGGGAGACTGTGTGTCTCTGTAAATAGTGAAGCTGCACTGTAGTGCTGTGTGTATTTAATGGGAGTTTAGAGACAAGGAAGATACTTTCAGAAACATCTGTATCACCAAAAAGCCTGATTCCTTGCATAAAGTAATTAATTATACTGGCAGTAATTACTGGTAGAGACATAATTACTCTAAAAGACAGGTGTTGATGAGATGGTTTACGGTGTCTATTCCAAAATGGAATGCCGTGAAAAGAACTACAGTCTACAGAGATTTGACAAAATTAATTTCTTAACCTTCATCAATGATCAAAATCAAGAGGAAAATTCACTTTAAATTATTTTATGTATTCTGAATTGTGGCGCATACAGAAATAGACCTTATGTGATTTAAAATGTTTGCTTTTGCTCTTTTGTATGTGGTTAGATCTTTATTTTAGGATAGTTTATTTTATTGCCGATTTATTTCATTGTTCTTTTATTGTTGTCCTGCTGTCCTTATTGCTATATTGTCACTTTCCTTCATTTTCTACAAATTATTTTGTTCAAGGTCGTGGGAAAGCTGGAGCTGATCCTAGCTAAATAGGGCAAAAGGCACACCAAATGTGTTCATTTGACCTGAGAGATAAGGTTGTTTCTAGGAATGTACAATATTGGACTTTTTGCCAGTATATTGGGAGTGATTGGGCCGATAAACAATACGATACTGATATATGTATGTTTTTCCTTGCACCCAACTGCAGATGAAATTCAGTCTTTTCTGTAGTGAAATTCACATATGTTGCATACTCTTGTTGCAGAAGATGTACATTTTCTTCATTGAGCTAAATAAATAAAAAGGTGCAAGAACAATTGCTGTAGAGGGCGCCAGCATAAAAGTCAAGAAGGTAGCAGTCTATTTAGCCTACTGTTGTAGTCATTAGTCATATCAGCAGACTTTTGATGTGTTGCTGATATCAAATAATACATTTTAAAGCCATTATCTGCCGATACTGATAACGTACCGATAATATCCTGCATCCCTAGTTGTTTCTATTATTGCAATATAACTTATTGTTTGGTTGAGGTTTAAATTTTATGTAATATTTCAAGAGACGCAAAGCAGGAAAGACTAAGAAGCAGATGATTTCAGTATACATTTCCACATGAAGCGTACCTGTCCAGACTCCATGCTGTCCACGGTCCTGAAACAGTGACGTAGGTGTGCAGCTCATCACGCATCCTCTCATCTTCTGCCATTTCTTTCAGCCACGGGCTAATTTGCTAAACAAGGGGTCTCCATCAGCAGGAGGCGGGGAAGACTGCGGGCAGCAGAGAGAGGCAGTCGAATTACCTTTCTGAGGAGAACCGTGGAGCTCTTCCACACTGTAAAGTGTTAAAAAACGCGACACAATGTCTGATTTTGACAGCAACCCGTTCGCAGACCCGGACTTCAGCAACCCTTTCCAGGTAGCTAACCTGGCTAGCTAGCCTGCTAACGCTTGGAGAACTGTTGATGCCAGTCTAACGCTAGCATCCCTGCTAACGGTCTGACTAGCTAGCACATAGAGCTAATGTTTGTCTGTATTGTCAGTCTTATAACGCACATATGAAATCTCTGTTGCCTTTTTTAAATACATCTAAGGTTTATCTAACACTTGACTGTCTGTCTGCAAATTCACTAAATAACGACGATGCAAACAAAGAATAAAGCCATATGATTATGATGTTAGCTAGCTAACTCTTAGCATCAATCAGGTACGTCGTGTACCAACAGTTCATGTGGTACCAACAGTACCACATGAACACAATGTTGGGATATTAAACGTAACGTTGAAGTTAAATGAGGTATCGTTAATGTTTCAACATTAAGTAAGGAATTTATTAAAAAGGTGTCGCACACAATGCTGACATTAAACTAACCCTGGAATCACACGGACAATCACTTAAAACACATTGAAAATGACAACAGTTGACAAAGCTTTTGTTTGAGTTTCTTCAAGTGTCGTATTCATTGTAGGCCAAATGGTGACAACAAACCATTCGTGCTTTACATAGACCAGTGTTGTATAATATGGTGCACTGTAGTAAAGGTTTTCTACCTGACACTTAAGACCAGGGGTTGACTGCAGTTTGGCGATGTCGAAGCCAACAGATCACCTGTAGATAACGCTAATGACTCCCCCTTCCCTCTATTTAAGGATGGGCCTGTCAGTGGGTGGAGTTAAGATGGACGCTGTCGGTGTGAGTCCGAAAAGCCCAAAAAATAGTCATTTCTTAACCCTTCTAGTTGGAAGAAAACATGAAGAAAGCATGTTTGAGCTGCAGTGTTTGGCCTGTGGTGATTTTTGTTGATGTTATTATTCTACCTATATATGGTCGAATAGAAACACTCACTCATTGTCTACTGCTTTATCCTCCACATGAGGGTGGCTGGGGGTCACTGGTGCCAATCCCAGATGACACAGGGCAAAAAGCGGGGTACACCATGGACAGGTCACTGCAATCACAGGGCTTGAATATAAACAATGTAACACTATTTCTATGCTGTGTTCATTATCATCTTTTACATCTACTGCTCAAATGTCCCATGGGCGCAACCTGTTTGCTGTCACTTTGCTTTACTAGCACAATCTTGCTATTGGCTTTGTCTGTCTTGAAACCACTGTCGCCGGGCAACACAATCAGACTGTAAGGACAGGTATTTATAGCCAGATGCAACTTACACGATGAGCTGCATCCCTTGTCAGTCATGTATATTGTAATTCTCTCGCTGCACTGGATTGTGGATTTTTCTTTTTTAAAGGTTGGCCTAGTATCCAATGAAAAAGGGGATGTGAAAGGAAGTAATAAAGCTCCTTTCCATAGCATTTAGAGAACACATACAGCTTTTATTATGGCTGCTACTGCAATTCTTCTGGGTCATTCAATAACATTTCTTTATCACATCTCTTTGCATCTCATTCTATTCATCGTGTTTTAAAAGCCAAGAAAGTAATGAAACACTAGCCTTAATTTCTTTAACTGCATGCACACTGTGCTCCCACTTTACACCCTACTGTTTATTCTGTTTAATACAAAAATGACTGGTCAGAACATGATCATTAAGAGGCTCTAATTAATGTCTGCTTAAGTGCGGTTAGCATACAAATTATTGGTTGGTAGAAACAGTAACAATTATGAATTTGATTTTGTTTTAAAAGTTTTAACCCTCTGAAATCCTCGGTGTCTCGTAGGATCCTTCTGTGACGCAGGTGACTCGGTCTGCCCCACCTGGTGGTTTGGAGGAATATAACCCCTTCACAGATGCCAGAACGGTCAGCTTAAGAAGCATGACTATTGATGAGACTGTGCATGTTTATGTTCGTGTGATTCTTAATCAGTGACCTAATTTAATCCATTACCCTCTTTCTCTTCTCCTCCTCCACCTCTCAGTAACAGAGGATTCCACTCACAAAATTTGACTGCGGCCCAATTACAGTTTTGATTCAGATTCTGCCTTTTGGATTGCACAAATATTAACATAGCAGATCTATGCTGGATTACAGGCAGCCCCTGGAAATGCTCCCAAACCTACTCCAGCCCCTTCCCAGAACACGCAACCTGCCATCATGAAACCTACAGAAGAACCACCTGCTTATTCACAGCAACAGACTCAGGTACTGCATACAGAAACATGCTCATACAATATACTGCAACTGCATTTACATTTACGTTTATTTGTTTTCTATATACCCATCTGTGCTTCAATGGCCTAGCAGAGGCGCAATGAGGTATTGTCTTTTATCTGATGTCTTCCACACCACACCACTCCATGTCACTGTCTTTAGTGTGCATTTATTTAATGCCTTTTCCCCACCTGTAGCTTTCCCTTCAGAGTATAACGTTAGAGCTAGATTAGTACTAACAGAAGAAGACAAGTGAGATGACAGCAGGAGTAGATTGTGTTTCCAACCCCCCTCAAACTAACACACCCAAGCATACCTGGGTGGAAAATACCTACCATCACTTATCTTATTGGATATCACAACTCCTGTCAGATGCTGAGTGGTGAATTTTAGGGGCATTTCTGTGTCTTTGTTAGGACCAAGCACGTGCTCAGGCAGAGTTGTTGAGAAGGCAGGAGGAGTTGGAGAAGAAAGCAGCAGAGCTTGATCGTCGGGAAAGAGAATTACAGTCCCATGGAGCCGCGGGAGGTCAGTCAGTTCAGTGAGATCCCTTATTCACACACTCGGTTCACATTAACCCTCAGAGTCAGTGTGGTCGCTGGCAATTAAAGCAAGACTTATTGCAGTGTTGATAAGAATCAGACAGCTTGTATGTTACCATGGAAACAGCTGGATTTGGCACAGCTTTCCATATTTGAAGAACAGTACACTTTGAGTATCCAAGGGCCTTCTTTACACAAAATATGCAATGTATGAATTTTCCTATATTAGCACCAATATACATTCTGGACTACGATATACATTATATTCTGTTGAACACTTGAATGATTCATAGATTTGGGGAATTTAGCTTGATTTTAACGTGTCTTCTTTAAAATGTACTTCATTAATTAACAGTGTGGATGCACCATTTAGTTTTCCTAAACTACATTTTAGTTTTAAGACAAATGCAGTGTTCAGTTCACGCACACTCATTACATTTACTTATTTTAGGGTATACAGCATATAGTGATCACTTTGCATGAGGTTAATTTAAAAAAAAGTTCTCGATATTATACAGGAGCAATCATCAAATTAGTGTTGCCTTTTTCCACACAGGTCGTAAGAACAACTGGCCTCCAGTGCCAGAAAAGTTCCCCGTTGGCCCATGTTTCTATCACGATATTGCAGTCGACATCCCTGTAGAGTTCCAGAAGACGGTCAAGATCATGTACAACCTTTGGATATGTAAGTGGATCATTATGGAGTTTATTTTCTCTTTTTAATTAATTAATTCAGCACAGGCAGCATTGAGTGCAGGCGAACAGTTATGAGCAGGAGCTGAGCAGATTTGCTCACGAGCGGGAGAAAGCATTGTAAAGCCTGAATGAGAAATTAAGAAATGGTGATCTCACAATGAAAGACAGCGCTCTTGAATCAAGATGAGAAACTCCATGGATCATCTTTACTGAGAGGGCAGAATTACTGCCCAATTTGAGAAGTATTACCTACTCTCCAGTGAATATTATCATTGTCATTTATTGTAGTTCGGTTAAACAAGCTGCAGAGCAGCAAGGGTTTACTTACATTGTTCAAGAGGCCCCTTATTCTGCAGCACATCTCATTTCAGAGTCATTAAATAACACGATGAACAGTAATTTAAATCACTTCATTATCAAACACATTTGTCTGCTCATTTATTACTAGTGCATTAGATAAGTGAGAGATGTGTACAATTTTACTGTATATAAGTTATGGTTTAATTGTGTTCTTTTACTTAAAGGAATCTCGTTCGGTGATTGTATTTTATTTATTCTCTCTGTCTTTCCATCTCTCTCACCCTCTCCAGTTCACGCCGGCACACTTTTTGTGAACATGTTTGGCTGCTTAGCCTGGTTCTTTGTGGACGCAAATCGTGGCGTGGATTTTGGTCTGGCAATCCTATGGTTTCTGCTCTTCACCCCCTGTTCCTTTGTCTGCTGGTACAGACCACTTTACGGGGCTTTTAGGTAAGCAGATAAATGAGGAATTCCAATGGGTTACAAACACACATATGGTAATAATATTGGTTTCTCCACTCCTTTTTCATTCTCTTTCAAGGTGCATTATCACCAATTAAAACAATGAAACGTGACATATCAACAAATGCTGCAGTTGCTTGTCCTTCTCTTGGAGAAAACAACAAACCCATAATGTCCAGTTTGCTTTCTTCTGTGTACTTGCTCCTTCTCTCATCTCTGGGTCAGAGTTCAGGGGCAGGAACTGTGGAGCATGTACTGAGCACCCAGGCCAGTTTAAGTCCAACTGAATGTAAACATGCGATATCTAACATGGAAATGTACCGACTGTCATTACAGCAGATGTCTCTGTTAGCCAAACTAACCTTATTTCAGATAAATCGTTGTGATTGTTTCTTGGCATTATTCAATCACAAGAATCTTTTTGGGATTCGTGTGTTTGGGAGTCTGGGAAGAGAGCACAAAAAATGTGGATTAAAAACACAGCTGAAGGGTCATTTTAACTGCCTCCATGTTGCTGCTGTCTCTTAATGCCCTCATTCTCTTTCCCCACCACAGGAGTGACAGCTCATTCCGCTTCTTTGTCTTCTTCTTCGTCTATATCTGTCAGTTTGGGGTTCACGTCCTACAAACCATCGGCATCACCGGCTGGGGAACATGGTCAGTATTTTGCAGCGTGCTAATATACAAGACCAACTTTCACTCAGATCATTCCAATCCAAATGCCAATGGTTACAGATCTAAAAACAACAAAGCAATACTTGTTTTGTAGTGCTGTGTGAGTAAAAGTTCCAATACCTTACATTTGTTTTGTTTTACCAGTGGCTGGATTGCAGCTCTAACTGGTCTGAACACCAGTATCCCAGTGGGCATCATTATGTTACTGATCGCTGCTCTGTTCACTGCTCTGTCTGTGGGCTCGCTCATCATGTTTAAAAAGGTAACGGCATACGCCCTGCACATGCTGTGTTTAATGCACTCAACCTGAACTGTGAGAATACAAATGAGAGTCACAGGATAATGATGTAAATCAGTCAAGAAAATAACTATATACAGTGTATGGAAATACTTCATAGTTGTGAAGGCTGATGTCAATTATTTATACATTAACGTTAAACAGTTAACAGTAATTTGGTGAGCATTTTGTTGCCTATGTATTTGTGATATTGCTTAAGTTCAAATCTGTGTCTCAAGGATTTCTGACTGATCTAGGTTCTAACGTGAGTCCATATAGGCACTGGGAAAGTGTCAAGAATGAACAGGATCCCGTGCAAAACTTTTATTCACTCCACAACAGTGTTGTGATCATGCAGGAAGAGAAATAGGAGACACTGCTGTGCCCATAGCCTTGTGGTCTAATTTTCTCCTCCACTCTTTCCAGGTGCACGCGCTCTATCGTACCACCGGTGCTAGTTTTGAGAAGGCTCAGCAGGAGTTCGCAACCGGAGTCATGTCGAACAAGACCGTTCAGACGGCGGCCGCTAACGCCGCGGCCAATGCTGCAACCAATGCTGCTCGTGGAGCCTTCAAACCTCATCCATAAACTGACACATGCCCACACACACACACACACACACTCATGCTTACACGTACACACTCATGCTAACACATACACACTGATAAGATGGAGATGCACAGCTCTGGCCCAGTTCCTCGGATCAAACATATATACAGGAAGGTGTCCAGAGCTGTCCACCCTCACCTAAAAGTCAGTAACACATCCACCATGTCTGCTTCTCAGTCAGCTGACTATATGCTCACGTCCCTTAAGTTGTCCACTTAGCGAGTTAAGGTGTTCTCTGAGTGTGTGGGATTTCATGTCAATTTCTTACTCACTACTTCGCTCCCATGTCATGCTGAGGTGATTCTACATCAGGCAGAGATTGGCATTTCTAGCATACCTTATTTTTGTCATGGTGACGACCTGCAAACCGCTTCCTGCCTGGTAAACACAGTGTTGAGTTCATGGAAAAGTGATAATCTGATCACGGTGTTGCACATGAATTTGTTTTCTTGATCACGTACTGAAACGACGAGTATATGTTTGAATGGCTGCGGCTGTGTGTGAATGTGTACTTCACTTAAAGAAAAATGTGGCTCCAGTGTGGAGGGTTTTTTTTATAATACAGTGCTTGGTCGTGGAGATGTGAAAGGTGAATGTCACCTTCGACTATATCAGCGCTTCTAATCTCAGACAATACCATTGTGATGATGGTAAAATGTCATTCTTAAAAAAATAAAATAAAAATGGGATTATGTGTGTATGTATGTGATGAAAGGACCTGCCCGCAGTCCTTTCAACAGTGCTCCGATGACCTCTGTGTGCTACTTTGTTTGGAAAAGTGGGCGTGGTCGGCATCTCTGTAGCTTACTAAGATGTGACAGCATGAAAATGACGTGCTTTGACAGCGGAAGAATTTCTTCCCTCGTGTATTTTCCATCAGTTTTCTGTGAGAAGCGAGTTATAAAACTACTGCATGTCCCAGTGGCTGTTTTGACAGGTCACCAGTTCTCACCACTAACGTTTATGTCGTTCCGGTGCTTTCATGGCCTGGTTCAGCAAAAAAAAAAAAAGCAGAGAACGCCCTTTCCTTTATGTACGTGTGTATGTTTGGCATTAACTGTGTGGCTCTCTCCTCAGTTGTTTTCTTTCACACTTGGTTAGAAACTAACGCGCTAATGAGTCTGAGAGTTGCCGAGTCGTAGCCTCGTGTTTCATGTTTCCTGTTGATGGAGGACACATGGTCCCTACAGAGTGATTACTGAGAAATGTGACCTGGCTTTTCTCACTGAAGACGACCTGGACAGTGTTAAAGCTATTCCTTTAGAATACCCTGTATAGAAAACATAATAAATACACTGATACTGATGATTTTTTGTTTTTGTTTGTTTTTTCAGTATTGGATTACTGGCAACAGACGTTTCATAGCCAAAATAGATTGGACTTGATGCACATTCTATGTCATCACTAAGAAATGTTAAATTTATACACGATAGCGTTGGTGTTTTTCAGCACAAAGTTGTACAGACTACTGTCATTAAGGTGAAATATGGACGTGGATTACATTAATGTTGTGGTTTAGCACCTCATAGTGGTGAAGAGTGGAGATGTGCACAGTAGATGACTGATGACTGGTATTGATGTTACACACACGTGTGGAATTATAACGATGTCGTGGGTGAAAAACTTGAGGAGAAGATCAACTTTTCATGAAGTAGTTAAGCCTACGTCTTGGAAGCAGTTTATGTTATTTTTGGACATCATATCTTTAATGTATTGCACATTTCTTGTTTTGCGTCAATTTTCATGCAAAAGACGAACATCGGTTTTATTTATGGCGTAATTTATGTCCTTTGCATTTCAGTTGTGTTTGGTTTTGGTTTTAAAGTGTGTTTTTGTAAAAATGACATGATCGTAGCATCAGCTAGATTTAAAAAAAAAAGAAAAGAAAAAGTGTTAAATGACTTGCGAGTTGTGTATGTGTGGGTAAAACTGTGTGTATGCTTGGTGAACGAACAAGGAAAATCGCCCTCAAGTGTTATTCTAAGTCCTGAAAAGCTGTGAGAGATCTACCAAATGTCATGTTTTCCATCTTGGTTTGTGATGTGTTCCCTTATCATATTTTACTTTAAGGTATTAACTACTTTGCTACGTACACTGACAGGATTTCCATGTATCTATAATTTGAAGCAGTTGTTAAATGAAACCGTGCCACAGTGAATATTTTGTCGACGTGTTTGATGAGCTGGCCCGCAGTGCCAGTGATGTGTTTGAAGTTTGCCGACAACAAACTTTGTTTTTGACCACTGGCCTTTTTACTTCACTGAATTAAAGAAGAAAGTCATTCAAAAGGGACACTTGTATATTTTGTAAAATTGAAAATTTGATCTCCATTATCAGAAACATGTAAAAAGAAAATGTAATGCACTCTTGTCTGGCCTTTGTCGCATGTGAAATAGTTTGAGTTTTGTATATTTATGGTATTAACATTAAATAAAATTTGAAAGAAATCGTGTGCATTTACGTTTACAAGTTTTGTCCAGGATCGGGTTTGGATGCAACAAGCAAACAAAAAGATTAATCACAGAGAACTTTACTAAAGGAGGCCTGGTTTATTTGAGTACAAAGAACAGACTGTTTCTCTTCACACATTATCAACCTTTCACGCACGCAGCATCGCGCGCTGTACCACAGAAGCCGTTACTCTTGTTAATGTAACAAAAAACAACCAACAGTCGACACTAAACGGTCTGGAAATGCTTCTTGACACAAATCCACATCGTGGTCTCATCCTCTTAGTCCCAAAGCAAACACACACACACACACACACACACTACAGCTCACTTATTGCACATGCTCACCTACAATGAATAATAGCGCAGCATCACATGAATCCGATTTACAGCAATGTGAAATTAATCCAGGGTCAAGTGCAAAACACAATATGGGGTGCCTGATGGAAAAGGGGAATACACTGAATCTATTCAACTTAAAACGTCTTTGCCTTGATCTGCTTTGAACGCGGCAACTCCCATGATTCACTGGGAGCGTTGGCCGAATGTGTGTCTAGTGTCAATTCACAATTGTTCTCATGTCAGGCAGCCCAAGATAAGCTGCAGTGGTTAATCATACTGTGGGCAAGGACACAGTGAAACATGGCAAGTTTCTCTCACACACACACACACACACACTCAGCCAGTTACGGAGCTACAATAGAATTCATTTACAGGTAGGAACTTCCTTTTATGTAAACAATCCCTTGTGGCACATCTGAGAATAACTAAATATCTTACTGCTACTGTCAGAGAATTACAGCAGGCAAATATGTAGGAGCCTCAACAGTTTTAATCATCACAGAACATCGTTTGGGTGTTTCAGCGAGCACATCTGCTAACACTCAGTGGTTTGTTGAGGTCTGCAGGTGAACCATATAAACGAACGTTATAAAAGGCATCACAGTCCTACACACTGTTTTACTGGCAGCGTTTAATCTGTCCGCAACACATTATTCTAGTACAGTGGTTTGTTTAAGGTGAACATTTTTACAAAAATAGACAGTATCTTGGTTATAATAAAAAAAAAAAGAAGAAGGAAAAGGAAAAGTGTATGGGTAATGTTCTTAGCCTTACGTAGGCTTCAGCAAGTTTCAGAGGGAAACGCCATGCCATAAAAAGCGGTTACCAAACGTTCGTTCCTTAAAACAACCAGGTTTTTACCAGGATATCATAAAGACAGTCACTCCCGATGACACATTAAGATGACTCCCAAGGTTTGTGTGGGCTCAAAGTAGGCATATCAGACTCTTCCCCTCCTCAATCTCCTCCTGAACCTTATCGCTGGAGGTGGCAATTTCCGCCTGAGCGGACAGAACGGCACAGAGGAAGGTCGCCAGCGTTCCTCCTATTGCTGCGTAGAACGCCCAGCCAAGTGAACACAGAGCCGGCCTGAACGGCGAGGCCTCAGAGCCGCAGTAACTGATCACCTTCTCTGAACCCCAACCAGCAGGATACAGCATGAGGCCCACCATCAACAACAGGCCTGGAGGGAGAGCAGAAGATGAGACGAGAGGTTTCATCACACTCATGTAAACACTGAGGCTGAGAGAACAAACACACTGGGATCCCACTGCAGCTGGACACACGGGGACTCAGCATTTATTTATCTCTTAAAGAATTTGACCAGCTCCTACAGTGATGTCACATAATGGCTCCACCTCTGGGAGCCTGTTGTTGAAAAGACCTGTTTGGTTTGGTAAAGTTTTACCACATTAGATCACAGTAGATATTTTTGCCAATTTTTTTTGTATCTAACTATATTTGTCTCACCTAGTCAGTTTAAAAACTCTACATAAATACCATGAATAGCATGATTCGTGTAAACACTATTGTACATATGTCACAGATTAAATACATAAAAAAAAAGGCTTCAGTAATAGATGAAGTGTTTCCTCGCGTCTTGAGTTTGTCCGGTCTGTGAAAACACAGATGATGTTTGGTTTAAAATTTGAAAATTTGAATCAATGTATATATGTTGCATGTGACATGCTTCCATATATTATGATCACTTCCTTTTTGATTAGATCTAGTAGTAAAAACTGAGCAGAATTGCTGAGTGTGAAAATCCCAGTCGATCTGCAGTTCTTGGTGTACCTAATAAAGTGGCCAATAATTGAATATATTAAAAACTATACATATTACTCATATGTCCTACTGTATTTTGGTGTGTTCATCTCATGTCCGATACTGATATCACAAGCTTGAGTATCTGCCAACACCGATATCAGTCCTGTGCTAATACATTTCTAGCTATTTCAAGGAAATTATTATGTGTCATTCTTCTCACATAAAGAAGAAATAAACAGCCCACAGCATGACTCAGCTAAAATGCTGTTGCCGACTCTTATTTAAATGTTGTACATTTGAATTGTATCAGATTGTACATTTTTATCTGCCCAATATCCGATCCAGTGATTGTGACCAGTATCGGATCAGTACCGATACCGAGTATCATATCAGCTCATCCCTAATTGTATGAAAGCGGAATGCCCAATAAGGAAATGGTCTCACCTGCGATAGCCTGCAGCAGCCCGCAGATGTTGAAAATGCTTTTCTTCAAGATGCTCTGGAAACACAGGCTGAAGATGGACACGCAGGCCACACACCCCAGCACCAACGTCCCTGCTGCCAGAAACAACATGGCACCCTTCCAGAAGTCACTGGCCACTTCGCCAAATGTCCCAGCGTACGGCCCGCAGCTCACCCCTACCCCCCGGGCCCCGACGCGGAGGCAGCGGCTGTAGAGGCCGAGAGACGGCCGGTACTCTCCGGAGTCCACTCCCGCTCCGGTCACGCTGGAGTCTGACCGCGGGAATCCCAGCAACCAATCGGGGCTCATGAAGGCAATGAGCTCAGCAAAGGCCACAACAATGCTGAGCAGAGTCCAGAGCATGGAGCGGCATGTTACAATGACATGACACATTTTGTTACTCTTTTGTAAAAGGGTAGCAACCAGTGATTTAAAAAAAAAAACAAAAAAAAAGTCGATTAAAGCTCCTCCAAGGCACAAATCTCTGATTTTGACAAGTTTAAATTCTTTCCTTACAAACAAAAAGCTCCAGCAGGTTCCCGGTTCAGATCCAGATGAGCTGCTGATCCTTATCCTTTCTGAGCAGATGTTTTCCCTCCTTCCCTCGATTCTTTCTTCTTTGCTCTCCCCTCTCCCTCGTTGAGGTAAGGTTCAGCTCTGGTCATCCCAAACATCTACAACGCACCAAAGCAGCTTCCCTCAGCCATGGCTTTATCTGGAGAAGCAGACCTATGAGAAGAGAGAGACACAATGGGGGTCAGACAGAGACACACAGAATATGTACACAAGGAAGAAGTGGACGTAACTAATGTGCGTACATTTCCCTTCCACTGTGAATCATCAAGCTCCCTTGTATTTTGCTGGAACCCCCTCGCCACCGAACGAAAAAATAAACATCCACTTCTTGCAACCGTCAGGCAGCAGTGAGCACACCGTGAGCAACACTTCCAGATGTTTGCAGCTACAGTCACCGTGAGTCACGCTCACATCACTGCCAGAGACGACTGAGTTCATACCGTCGTCATTTTCCCCCCGTGATTACACCGTCTTTGTGTGCTTGGCTTTATCTGCCAAATGACAGGAGCCGGGTGTGCGTTTTGCTGCTGAGCAGCTGTCAACGCCGATCAGCAGCAGAGGACGGAGCTCTGTTACAGCACGCCACGTTCTGACTGTAACACACGGCACCACATGCCAGATCCTGACTACTGCGGCAGGCACATACACGACATCACATGTTCACTCCACTATCGAGCGAGTCAGGGTACATGTGATAGATTAGAAACGGGGGGGGGGGGGTGGCAACATTGGGTCTTTTTTTTTCTTTTTTACAAGTTGAAACTAAAATCTAATTTAATTGCTCTTTATTCGGCAGCATTCAAAATTTGACAGCAAATTTATACCAGATGTGCGTGCGTGCGTGTGTGTGTAATGTGTACAGTTCAATCAAAGCAATTGTGATGCTGTTGCTATGTTATGATTTATTGTCATGACCACAGTGGCCTGGCCACGGGCTCCTGCGAGCGAGGAGGTTCTTCTGAGAACCTCTGATGTCAGGGTGTAGCATTATGATGATCACAGGAAAATATGTAGTTTTAAATATAGCGTGGTTGTCTTTTCTGTAGCCGTCAATCTTGCTGGTGGACTTTAGGACGTGCAGTGTTGTAACGTAACAAAGTTACTCGTTACTACCAAATACAATCAGACATTCACACATCTGGCACAGTAAATGTCATATACTTGAAGACTTTTACTTCTACCAAAGTCATTTTCTGGTAAGATACTTGTACTTTTACTCAAGTATCCATTTTAAGGGGTTGAACTTAGTGTTAGTCAAGCCATGCAGATAGTGTTGATTTTATTTGTACAGGTTTTTCCCTCTCTGAGGGGATTAATATTTCATCTAATTTAGCAGCAAATAACTGATGCATGACATCATTATTAGTTAAACTCAACACAGAAATTGCAGTCTCATGACCACTTAGATGTTTAATTGATTCCTTCCATTGCTGTTTTCTATCACTTGGAATGTAAACTTTTTACAGTGAGACTTCTGGATTATCCTGGATGATACAATCAAGTCTGTTTTGTAATGCTTAAAACATTTCTGTGGTCTAATTCAGTAGATTAGAAGACTAAACTTTCACATTAAAGGGAGGCTTGTTAAGCTGATAACAGTGGTGCTGTTCAGTCAAATTATGGCTATAATTCCTGCCGTGTGTGTCACATAGGCGGTGATGAGAAGTTCAGCACAGAAAACATTCATTAAGAGCCACAAGTCACTTTGTTGCCCTGAGGGGGATAAGTGTGGGATTAGGTTACACACACAACCCTCCCCGCCGAGACGCTACATCGTCCCACCACATCTGTAAGGAATGAAAACTGAAGTTGTACGTCGTCTGATATGATCGGAGTCAGTCCGAGGCAGAGACCTTCAGACATGCCTCAGGCGACAAAATAAGTATTATCTCCCACTGATTCATCTTAAGCTGAGGTTGACTTAAAACCCTCAGAACTAGGTCATAATAACAAAGTCGGAGGCATGACAACATCTGAGGCGCAGGTATGAGATTTACAACACTTGATACGTGGGTGGATTTCTACAGGTCACGGTTGTGTTTCAGAGCAGTTCTGCTGTATTTACAGCAGGTACGGTGGTGCAGTGAATTGTGTTTCTTTGTTTCTTTGTTTCTTTCTTTCTTTCTTTCTTTATTTATTTCCGCTTTGTCCTGGGTTTGACAGTGATGCGCATCTGTAACGTTCAATTTCAGCCCCACTGCAGGATTTCAGGAGCACATCACTGAAAATTAGCTGTCTTCCCATTCTGCAATTACGCATCCTAATTAGAGATTGCACAAACCCTCAGCCAATAAACACAGTCTTGCATAATTACCCACCGTGATAATACACTGTGGGGACAGATCTCAGTTACAAGTGAGCCGAGTGGAGCTACAGCAACAGGAAAAATGTGTTATCAGTCGGCGAGGAAATGACAGAAACAGACAGGAAGTGCCGGTGTCATGCTTTATGAGGCCGTAAAAATGATCCATTCTAAATCTAAACTGTCATTTCTCAGTCAGGTTTACACAAACAAAATGCAAAAAGATTAATCTCTAGAAACACGCTTCAGTCTGTGAATGGTTGGTAGTAAGGATATCAGGACAAGTTTGAAGGCAGTTTGGGGGAGAGTCCTTTTTTTATGAGTTGATTTCCGACCTCGTCAAACACCATGGAGCTCTCCTTGTTGTCATCCTAGTTGTTAGAATGCTGTCACACGACAGCGCTCATTTGGTGTGACTCACAGACACAGACGCCTTCAGCACGACTCCATAGTTACAACTGCAAAAAGGCTGTTTTTAAATGGGTGTGTGCGCATCCTGGATAAATATATATATGTAATTGTGAATCTTTTAAGCTCGCACACATCACGCATGCATGTTTGTTTGCATAACTTTTTTGTTTACAGCCACCCAGGCTACAGTTTTATTTTCTCTGCGGAGTTCTTGTGGTGTATTCTGCTTGCAGCTGATTATAGTCCGTCCAGGCCCGGGCCCGGTGCTGTCTGTTAAGACTACAATGCCCACAAATTAGCAGCCTCTGCCTCTTTAAAGTACAGGGATGGAGCCTGAACATGCCTGTGCAGAGGCAGTTGCAGGCACCTTGTGTGATCTCTCTCTGCTCTGCACTTAACAGGAAATCTCTCTCACTTATCAAGGTCACTCACATGTTAGTGTGCACTTCCACTTCTAAGTACGTGGCCATGGTGACACGTTCTTTCCATTTGGCCCACTTGCATGTCCTTGTTTTTGTTTGAGTGAGTGATCCTTGAAACCAGCATCAATGGTTATCGTCATCGTCTTCGTCCAAAACAAGACCAGACCAGCGAGTGGACTGGAAAGTGTTCATGGTCACATACAGAACTCATGGTCACATATGGAGATAAAAAAAACGTGACTTTTCCTAGTGGGGCTTTCTTGCAGACATAAGCATCCTGTCTACATGTGTATGTGTATGTGTATGTGTGTGTGTGTGTGTGTGTGTGTGTGTGTGTGTGTGCTGCAGTGCCGTTTATTGAGCAGAAAGGTCAGTACATCCTGAAACTGATGAATACTTTCCGCTTGTTTGCCGGTTGCCGAACAGACTTGTGGGAAAGTACTTCAACAGCACTTCCTTCCTTTATACTGTGTTTACCTAGGAGTATTTTACACAGTGAAGCACATGAAACACTGGAGTTATGACGATTCTCATCATCATCATAGATTTGTATCGCCACCAATACTGACAGATCATGGTGTGACCTTCATGATCCAAATTGATCAGCGGTCGTGTGGTTCTGCGTCTAATCTGGACCAGCTCATTCCCACACTGCTCTCCTGTCCTGACAGAACCCACGCTCGCCACACAGGGTTCTACTCACGGAGTGTGGGCGTGATGCCAACTTATACACAGTTTTGCAGTCCTTCATTCAGTGAGCCAACTTCTTTTTGCTTCTAGAAGACAAACTTCTTTTCTCATTGACTAAAATACACAAACAGTCGGGCCATGTTTTGGCTGTGAAGACCCGTTGGCCGAGTAACCTCTACGCTCAATAAAATCCCCACTAATGAAGCGTAACGACAGCTTGAGTCAGAGCCTTTTTTTCTAAGCCCCAGAAAATGCTGTGACGACGAGGCATATGTGGGTCAGTCCGTTGGCCGTTACTCAGAGGGAGACCACTGAGGGCTAAACCTAGAGTAATTGGTCTGAGATATCAGCAACAGCACTGGTGGCATGCCAAGGTGCTGAGGTAATGAGTGCTGGCCACTGCAGCCTGTTCTGAAGGACGACGGTGGGTGGTTAGGAGATCTAAAGCACTGTTGACCCAGGCGGTTCCATGAAGGGCAGGACAGATAGACAGACTCTTTTAAGGCCTGTGAGAAACACCATTCATGGACATGAATTAAAAACTGTGAGAGATGACAGAAAGGCATTTGTTTCTTCATAATAGGTGGGAATGGGACGCAGTTTAAAAAAAAAAGAAAAAAAAAGGAGGCATTCAAGCTGCTGAATCACCCACCCAGATCAGATGACCCCCTCCCAGCTGATCTGGGCTGGGAAGACTCCATGAACTCGTTTTTTCTTAACTCACAGATCCTGAACCAGAAACCTCAAACCAAGGCAATCTGTTCCCTAAGCTGCTGCGCCGGGTCTGGTCATGCATCTGGACCAACCAGGAGGAAGGCCCTAAAACCAAAACCACAAAAGAGACTATTTCACCATTTTTCAGGACTACATAGCATCTCCAACAAGATGTGGACAGTGGGCAAATCCCAGGCCACAGATGAGGGTCTAATTTCCCTCCGAGTCTCTAAGACCAAGGAAATAAAACCGAGAGACATAAAACTAGTATGAAACCACACAGAGTTGGGCAGGACCAAACGTATCCCTCGCTCATAAAAGAATGCACCAGCAGAGCAGGGCGAATGAAGCAATGTAGCTTTCACGAGCCACACACAAATCTCACACCCTGAAGTCTCGATTTCCAAATCAATAGCCTATTCATTTTTTTACACAGAATGGTTTCCAAGTCAGCCGTTCAAAGACCTGCAGGCAGGCCATAACATCATCCGGAGAAGAGACACGCACGTCCTGCAGCTTTGACTTTGGAACGTTTTCATTACAGCTCGTTTGTTTGCTCGCACAAGTCCAACCAAGCAGAAGAAAATGCACATGACTCTAAAGTGTTACACATCAGGACTGCTTTTGATTATCCCACGTGGCCTCAGGGAGGCCAAAGAGTCACCTGCATGCTTCAAAAGAACAAGCCGAGTTCTGCTTCTCCAGTTTACGTGAAGGTTTTTCAACCCTGACAGATATTATGGGACAACTCCTGCGGCTCTCTTCAACATCTTCTCTCTTTGTAAACACATCCCTGTGGGCCACTTGCTTTTGTAGCCCTCCATAAACAGTGAATGAAGTGGGTTTCAAGAGGAGAAAATGTTTCCCATGGATAAGCATATACCATCATTTCCGCCAGGGAGTGACGGATGCATGTTTGGCGCTGCAGAGGTTGGTTTGGATTTATTTTGCGGACCCAGATTAAACACTATAAAACAATTCAAGCTGTAAAAAGCCATCAAATGTTCCCCAACTGTGCACGGAGAGTGAAGAAATGGCAACGGCTCCAGCTTTCAAACACAACCAGAGGGACTGAGGTTTCTGTGACAATAAGAGGCCCCCAAAATGTAAACAGAGAGTCAACAGCGAGAAGTTCCTCCAAACGCATGCTGAAACAATACAGCCCACTTTACTGACGCAAAAAACACGAAAACAAATACACACCCATAAACTGTGAAAGGTGCCAGCCTGGGCTCATTCACCCGGGGTGTAATTGCATAAAACACGCATGACTACCCCAGAGAAAAGTATTAACGTGTGTGTGTGTGTGTGTGTGTGTGTGTGCATACTTGTATTTGATATCCCTTTAAGACTTTTTCTGGCATAAAACACTGTCCCTGTCAGGACCAGTAGTCCTCATAGGGAACAAAACCTGATCCTAATGAGGCAGAACTTAATGTCTGAGAAACTTGTTAAGTTAAGGGATAAGATTTTGAATTGTGGTTAGGTTGAGGTTGGGGGTTAGACATGCACTGGTTATGGTTAAGGTTAGGGATAAGACTTCCCAATCAACGGAGGTCAAGTTAGTGTCCTATGAGAAATAGCAATGTGTGTCTGTCCAAAAAGCCTAAATAAAATTGTGCCTCTTCATCTGGTGTGACTCAACTCAACAAAAGCAGCAACAAAGAGGGGCCGAGACCAGCCCCCTCGCTCTGTCTCGAGCTTTCAGACCTGCCGCCATTGGCCAAGAATGCACTCCTCCTCTCTCCCTCAAAGACAGGCCATTGTGGCCCCTAACCTATTCAATCTGTGCAACACCGCCCCAGCCCCTCACACTGACTTTGTAGTGGCCCCGCAGTTTCTGACGCACAAAGCCCCTCAGTGACCCTCACATTTCACCAGCACAATGACAGGCATGGCGTGGACGTGCTCCACTCTCTTATTTTTTGTCTCTGAAAAAATAACGGACACACACACGCTAAATTACTTTTTTCTACGAGCGTTCCGCTTGTTTGTTTACAATGAGAGAGAGAGGCTGTGTGTGTTGCCTGAGATAATACATTTGTGTTTAGATTAGGTAAAAATGTCAAATGTCTTTTAGATTTGAACCACTGTCAAATGAGTTTAAACAATGCTGATTAAGGTCATTTTCACACCTTATAGTCCGCTAGACTCGCTTCAATTGGGGGTTGCAACATTCAGCCGGTCGGAGTTTGCTTTCACACTGCACAAGCGAAACATACCGAACCTTTCAAATAACGTATTCCCCTCCTCACCTGAGGTGGCACTGCAGCAAGAATTAAGACAAACCCTTCGTTGCAGTGTGCTTCCTGCATTTGGTTCACCTGAAGTGAACCGAGACCTAAGTTTTTAATGGCGGACCAGAGTTCAAATTCACACCTCTCCAAACGAACCGGACTTTCCGAGCAAACGGACCAGGATTCGGTTTAGAAGGGCTGGTGTGAATGCACCCTAAAGCTATCAGCTCCTTGTGACGTCCTCTGTGTTAATCAGTACAGCGAGTGTTTACATCTCGTGTCACCCAGCGACATTCCACTACACACACGAAGCAATGTGTTTCATGTCAAGACAGATGGACGCATCATCGGGCGAGTAAAGCGAGACATTTACAAACAGGTGTGGGGGTTTCATTGAAAACACAAAGAAAGTTTCAGAAATGTTTTCTAGTGTCCAAAATGTGAACCCCACCCGCCCCTGCACTGCTGGTGTGTACACACAAACACTCCCTCAGTCATGTCTGATAGTATTGCTCGACAGAGCTAGTTTTCATCAAAACACTCAGCGCTGCTTCCACTGTTAGAAAAATACATTAATAGGCAATTTACACATGACTGTACGCAGGGACATCTGTTTACTTATCGCACTGCTCAGCCCGTGAAAACACTTTTATACAATAAAATATGATATATGAAATATGAGTTGCAGAAATTGTAGAATCCCACTGTTCAGCCATCTGAAAAGTTTCTATATGAATCTAAAAAGATGCACCAGAGATTAAATAAATGGTGATTTCCTCAGAGGGTTAGATCATTAAGTAGTTAATGCAATGGCTTCATTCCAAAAATATGACAGCATAACCATCTCTGCGGTTCTTCGGTATCTTCTGTGTGGTTTAACACACTTCCTCCTAAATTCACAAGACGCTACTGATGTTCATAACTCACATAACGTGACTGGTCTCTAGTTTATCAAAATGACGAGTTGCTTTTACAGCACTACAGGGCAATACTTGCTCGAGTGCATCGCATCACTCCATCAAAATGACACAAAACAAGTTGGCGCTTGACGTCGAGGCAATGTCGAAACTCAGTCTAGGAAAAGTGGGCAGGCTAGGGCAAATTCATTTTGGAGATGGCTGCGATTTCCCTCCTCCTCCTCCTCTTCCTCCCCCTTCTCTTTCTCGTGCTTTAGTTTGTCCTTGAACTTAACTAGAATAAACACTGAACATCTTTCTGATTTTTGTTTAGGTTATGATGTAGGACCACTTCCCCTCTCAGTGCAGTGTGAGTCAGGCTGTGAGCTCCATGGGTGGCTCTCTCACACACACACACACACATATGGACCTCCTCCCTGTGTTTCAAGGACACGGGGTTGTGGAAGAAAGAGAAGTGGAATATAATATACACATTAAGACATCAGAACAAAGTAGGTAAGCGTGGAGGACATTTCCCTAACACTGTGCTGAGGTCTCCAGCTGCCAGATGTTCCACCTGAACACATCCAGCTGCTGATAGCTCACATCCAGAGAGGAGAACTGCTGCTGTTTCCTCTTCCAATTCACATCCAGCATTTTCAATGTGACGTAAATATGGCTGTTTAAGCCGCATGTACGAGCAAACGCTGAGAGGTCAGCTGTTAATGACAGACACAAGTGTGTGAGTGAATGAAAGCAGCTCTTTTAACTTCCCCTCTGGTCTTTTCTTGTACTTACGAGAAGTCACGGTGAGGTTTGTGCAGACGCGCGTGAAGGAGTCGCCCTTTGTTTTGAAACGCTTGCTGCTTCTCTAACCCGGATCCGCTCGGCTCGGCTCGGCACGGCTCTGCAGACGCTCGTGAGACTCCTTTCTTCTGGACGATATTCTCTCTCCCTCTCTCTCTCTCTTCTCTTCTTTTCCTCACACAAAGCCATCCCACTCTACTTTCACTCTGACGTAGTCCTCTTCCCCCTCCCGCCCTCCCTCTTGTCCCTTCCCCCACTCTGAGAGAAAGACGACGAAAAGTTACACAGCTGATAGTAATAGTGATAACGATGATGGTAATATATTAGAGAAAAGTTCCACTAGTTTTGATAACATACAAGTACAAGTTAAAGTACTGGTCTAAAAAAGTACTCAAGTTAAAGTAAAAAAAATTGTACTTAGTTTTTTAATAAGGTTGTGGTTTCTTTCTCTCGAGCATGAAGGACAATCTAACTAAATTGTTTTTAATTCAAGGCAAACCTTTACTAATTAAAGTGCTGACAAAATAAAATAAGTAAACACATGATGTATCAGTCAACATGGGTCAAAGAATTCACAAATGTCACAAATGCTTTAACTTTCTCACTCACTCAAGGACCTTAAATAACACCAATTCACCTATCCTCTTCATTCACCTGTCCTCACCATTCACCTGTCCTCATCATTCACATGTCCTCTTCATTCACCTGTCTGTCCTCTTCATTCACCTGTCCTCATCATTTACCTGTCCTCTTCATTCACCTGTCCTCAATTACAGCAACGCGAGTAAATGTAATCCATTATTTTCAAACTCTGGAAACAAGCGTGTTTTCTGCAACACAAGGGCTTTTCTGCTACAAACACATGGCTATATAGTGTATATACACATATACATAATGTGTGTATATACCAACCCTATTTCCAGAGAAGTTGGGACACTTTCGAAAAATGCAATTTTATTTATTTAATTTTATTTATTTGTCCTTTATTTAGCCAGGAAGCTCCAATTGAGATGCAAGGTATCCTCTTCCAGGGAGTCCTGGTCAAGATAGCGCCACAAACAGTACAAATGGTTATGGAGACAAAACGATTTCAGATATAAAACTCACAACAGAGTGTAAAAGCTAAAAGGAAGTAGTTAAAGGAGATAAATAAAAGTAAAGCGCAGAAGTATACAGGCCATACCAACAAGATCCTGAATCTGAACTCCTCAAAAAGGCAATAAAAACTAAATCTCTTGACCTTTACTTTACAATCAAAAAGGACAAAGAAAAGATTCTCAGTGTCAGTGTGTCAGTGTTTTTACATGAATGTGACGCCTGCAGGCAGCATCACTCTAAACAGTTGGTAACACTGAGAGTAAAGCTGTTTTGGAAGGTTCCACGCTTAGTATCTTAACGGTTAACAGGTGAGCGTTTCATGATTGGGTATAAAAAGGAGTATTTTCTCCAATGATTCAAGTCTATGCGACAATGTTTCTCAGCACAAGAAGAAGAAAACAAATTCAGGTCTCCCACTTTGTACAGTTCATAATATCCTGAAAAGACTGAGGGAGTCTCAGTGCGTAAAGCCAAGGCAAGAATCCACTGCTGAATGTGCGTGAACATCAAGTCCGTAAGAGATACTGTATGAGAAGCCGTCATGTGACTGTGCCGTCACGTATGTTTCTGCAACGCTGTCTATCAAAAACTGGTTCCGCCTTTCAGACAGTTCCTCCAGTCATCATCACAGGCCCTGTGATGATGACTGGAGGAACTGTCTGAAAGGCTGGCTGCTCTGGCTCAAACCAGAGCAGCCAGACCTTTTGCAATTTTGCAGCCACCATAGTCCCTTGATTTGTGTGGGAAAGGGAGGCACACAATTAAAGAGTCCTCTGTTTTGTTACAATCTGCAGTCTCACCATTAGATGTCAGTGATTCCTATGCACTAGATTCTAGTGCATAGGAATCATTACAATTTACGATTCAAGTGAACAATATTATTTTTTTGGAACGTTCTAGTGACTAGAACGTTCCAAAAAAATAATATTGTTTACTTGAATCGTAAATTGTAATTGTGCCGTGTAATGATGCCATGATGTTATTCCTGACCAATATTCTGCCCATACCTCTGCTGTTTGTGCCGCCTAAGCTTCGCCACAACGGTATTTATTGCATTCCTGCTGCACACAGTTTCTGTTATTTTGCTCAAGCCATTTAGAAAACCTTAAACACACACACACACACACACACACACACACCCAGAAACTCCTTTTCCCAGCCTGTTAACACCATCTCTCATTTCCACCATGGGATGCTTGAGTGGGAGTATGATAAGTGCAGTCCTTCACGCCGACCTCTTGACATTCTTCCCAGCCTCAGACTTCATAATCCACAGTTTGTCTCCTCACTCACACAGGGGCCTCACTTCTGCACTCTGGCCGAGCCGCTGTGTCATTTGGTTGGCGCTGCCTCCAGGACTTCCTTTCTCCACACCAGATCTGTCTGTGTGTGCTGTGCTGGTGAGAACACAGTGGGAGGCAGAGGAGTCTGTAAATAGATACGTGTGGTCCTCCTGGTGCGCTGGTCTCAGAGGAAGGGAGATGTTCTTAGCTGTGGGGTAACTCCATGGGAAAGACAGGCAGGACTGAGGAGACACTGGGATGGATGACTGTGTTTGATGGTTAGTGGTTGTGGGGAGGAAGTTACACTCTGTGCAGAAATTGGGCCATGATGCAATTCCTTGTGCATGTGTGTACAGATGAGAATGTTTGTGTGAAAATAAAGGGTGGTATAATTGTGTTAATTACACTAGGGCCTTCATTTTAAACCTGGTTATAAAAGTACATCTATAAATAAGATTAAATAAAAAAAGATGTGGGTTTGCAGCATTTAATATAATAAATGTGGGTTTATGAGGATCTGGTTAGAAAATGTACATTTTTAAACACTGGCTTTTTGTCACTGTGAAATATGTTAATTATTTCCATGGCCGTTTTACCAAATGTTGGGAAAACCCTTGTTTCTTCAATCAGGGTGCTACTAAGATTCTCCAAATTAAATTTAAGACTATTTAAGATTGATTTTTACTGCCACTTCTAATGAAATTGAATTCCTTTTTGGATCATTCCAAAAAGGAATTCAATTTCATTAGAAGCTGTCATCATTTAAATGTAGGAGTGGTTTTAGATATTTAAATGGTACATGGTCACATATTTACTTTAAGGGGTGCAGACAAAATTAAGAAAGAAAGTAGCACATACATACTTACATAACATAACATAACACACACACACACTGTTAAGAAAGAAATAAAGAAAGAAAGAAAGAAAGAAAGACACATGGGACAGAAATAAAAGTGTCTCTGCTCGGAAAAGCCAAGCTAAAGTAAAGTCATGATTTTATGTGAAAAGATAAACACTCCTCCGGTGTTTGTCCTGTGGCCAAAAACACACTTTCAGAATGATGGATAATGCAGTTGTGTATCACATCTAAAAAACAAAAACACTGGGGTTATTCAATCCATGTCTGACTCATGAGTGTGTGCACAGAAATACACACACACACACACTGCAGATGATCTTATTTGGTGAATATTCACATATTCTTCGACTCTTTCTCTCTAATGTGCAATGTTCATCTATGAAATCGTCTAAAATGCTGTAGCGTCCTCTGGCTCATTCAAGTAAAATCCCATGACGCATTCAAACCTAACAATGATTCACTTCTGTTTGTTTTGCCAAAATGAAGTAGAGCCCATTATATCATGGATACAGGTGTCTGCACAAACAGACCACGCATATGTAGTTGCTAATAAACAAAAGGGAAACAACACACAGCAGCTACCTCAGGCCGATATATGATTTCATTATCCTCCAGCCTCATGAGACACGGACACTCACTCTCACTAAAAGCATGGCTGCCGGCACTGACATGAGGATAAACACATTTTAGCCAATTAACAAAAGGATAACCTGATAAAATATATTAATGGAAACTGAGATTGTAAACCACTAACTAATGTCCATGGAGGAAATAAAGTGTTTTTAGCTTGCAAGGACACAGAAGCTTCCATTTAACTGCTGCTTGTTTGGTTTATACCAGTTTTAGACCAGTAACTATAGTGTGTGCCAAAATGAAAAATTGCTAATTTCTCTATGAACTTTGGTACAGGGAGTTTGCAGTTAACAAAGTGACACAAATTTAATTTAATAAAACATTTTTTTAGTTCCAACCGAGCTGAGCTATGCATGACATCGTCAGGTTGACGTGTACTGATTGGTCAGCGTGCCGTCACAGGAAGAGGCATGAGCAAGAAGTCCAACGCGACTCAAAGTGAACAATGCCGAACTGTAGATCAATTAAAAGACTTACAATCCTGAAAACTTGTGTTAATCTTAACATTTAGCACGTAAATGTCTAAAACCTCATCATTTAACAGAGGAGTATGGTGTATTTAGTGACAGCACTGCTGAAAGCCTACGATCACTAGCGGCAAGCCACATCACAAACCTTGCCACTGCATTTCAGGTCAGTGACTCCGGTCACGGAGGAAGTACTTAACAAATATTTTTAATTAACTGATTCTAATGATTCAGTACAATGAAAACAACTGCTTTACAAGTCACTAGTTTGTGTGTGTCTTGAGTAAAACACAGCAGTTTCACGCAGCTGTGCAATGATGAGGAGGTACTATATTGTGATGGGAAACCAACCAAGCCATGCCGAGCAGGACCATGTAGTGGAAAAGCGGCCTGTGTCAATACCTCATACAACCAAATAATAATAAAAAAAATACCTATTATTAAAGTTGTTTGAAAGTGAAATTTCAGTTTGATTGACAGTGAAGGACTATGATGTATTTGTGCCTTCACAGCAAAATTTCTACTAATAATTGAACCATCGATCCATCTATTTGGGGACCTGTGGTATTTTTTGGTGCATCTTAATTGACATCACTTTATTTTAGCTCTAATCAGCTACCTTGTCTGTACATAAGAGAGGAAGCCACTGCATCGACAGAGGAAACTGTACTCTTGTGCCCTCTTGTGTCACAAAGTAGTTCTTGCCATCGTCTCTTTGTTTAGTAACAAAGAGAGAAGCATGTTTAGGAGAAAAACAAACCGAGAAGGGGATTGTGATGAGTGTGTTGAAACCAGCTGCTATAGTTCTTATCATAGGTGCCTTAACGTGCATGGGAAAAAATAAGAAATCAGCCTATTCAAGTTTATTAGGTCACAGGGTGCTCGCCCTCTCTTTTTCTCACAATCTGCATAAACCAATGTCTCTCTCCCTATCTATACTTCTGTGGCCCACAAATCCGCAAAGAATGGACAGATTCAGCAGAAAGTCGTGCTCAGCTTGAGCTGTGATTGGACCAGAGGAAGGGGTGGAGGTAAACAGGGGGCTGCAGTGGCAGAAGGAGTTCCACTGAAACCAGGGGGGAGTGGCGCGTGAAGTAACAAAAATAAAAACAAAACATGAGTGAAGATGACGCATCCAGAGTTAGTGTCCACACATGCACACACACAGTCAGAGCAGAAACATAAATGACTGATAATCTATCTCTAAAAACTGAAAAAGCAGCGGCGTTACTACAGCTTGTGATGCATTTTGCAATGCAAAGAACATTATCTCATGGCCAAAGGATCATGTGACAGTTCAACATTTATCAGTTTGAAGAGAGTCAATAGTTAACCACAGCTATTACAAGCGTGTGTCCCCCCCCCCCCCCCACAGCAAGAAACAGTTTTCTGCACCCTTCTCCTTCTTCTCCTTCTTCCACCCAAATGCCTCAAACCTGGTCGGTTTCCCCCCAAACCAGCTTCACTCCCTGTCCTCACCCTTTTAACAGTTCCAGCTCCGGCAGCACACTGTGAAGAGTCCCCCACTAACACCCCCAGGCCAAACAGCCACAGTCCTCACTTGATCTCCTCCTCCTCTGGTCCCGGTCCAACTGCACAAATGTCCTCAGCTCCAGACCCAGCCTGCAAGAACTAGCTGTGGCTGCAAAGAGAAAAGGCCACTTAAAGCCACCAAGTGAGAATATCATGAACTATTTACCATTCCATGTCTCTTTGGTTCCCTTATTGTGACGTACATAATCTATTTGTCAACATAATATAATGCGAGTAGTAAGTGAAGTGAGCAGAGATCTCTTTAGGGCCATAACCGATGTATTGTTGGGGACATGTTTTCCTTTTATGCGGTCAACTGCATTAGCCTTCTTTGCTCAGTCAAGGTGAACATGGTCAAGTCAAATCGAATTCACACTGTTCTTCATCTTCTACTTAGATATAGACGGGAGGCGTTTTTTCTGAACTTTGACTCTGTTGATAAACACTGCTGTGAAATTCCCCCTGAAACTGGATTGACCCAGAGCTGACAGAACGACACACCACCCCAACACTGAAGGTTGATCTCCCTCTGTGTGTGTGTGTGTGTGTGTGTGTGTGTGCCTACGTGTGTGTGTGTGCTATGACCAGGTGAGGGCATATTACTGGTTAACCTGGTTAGCCTTTGGTGCAAAGCTCTAGAACATTTGTTTTGGCCATATAATATAAAATCATCTCAAAAGAGTTTGGTTAAGGAGTTTTTTTGGAAATATATCTGTAAAGCTGTGCAACTAATGATTATATTCATTATTGATTAACACACTGATTATTTTCTTGACCAAATGGCGAATCACTTATCGTTTTATAGCAACCAATTTATCTTTTTGCTGTTTATTGCAGAAGCATCACTTTAGTTATTTTAGAGAAAAACAAACCGTCCATCATCTAACAGGAATGTTAGAACACTTACATATATGTAAACATTGGAGCTACATTCCAGGAAACTCCTCTAAGCAGCAGGAGGACCGTATTGGTTTAATAAAAAATAAAAAGTATAGTTTGGTGTATTAAACCCTGGAACCATTCATTTATCTCACTCCAATGTGAACTGCCACTTCCACGGCTTGCCATACAGTAGTTTACAACAAAGTGCAAGGGGTGTGGGAACAAGTTTTATGTTAAACTGGAGATGAACTCGGTTGGATTGTGAATATGATCATTGCAAACAAACCACACTTCCTGTCTTACCTGTGTCAAGTTTAATAACAGTCCTTTATTATTTGTCTTACTCTGTGCTTATGTTCCTGTATGGGTATCTTTGTGAGGACCAAAAAACAAACCAAAGGGAGTGAGGAAATCCAGGGAAAGTAAGGACATTTTGGGCCAGTCCTCGTCGCTTTTTGAGGGTTAAGATCTGGTTTTAGGGTTAGGGTTAGGCATTTCGTTGTGATGGTTAAGGTTAGGGTAAGGGACTCGGGAATGCATTATTTCTATGAGTGTCCTCATACGAATGCTGTGCAAACATGCACGTGTGTGTGTGTGTGTGTGTGTGTGTGTGTGTGTGTGGTTTGTGAAACAGCCAGACTAAAGCAGTCACTGCTGGAGACTTTCAAGATAAAACTGCCTTTATCTTTGCACCTTTGTACCTACGCCGCAGCCTCTCTCTTGCAAACACATACAGCATCATAAAACCTTCAATGCACTCTTTGACATTTGTCAATCTCTCAAACGCATTGATAATTATCACTCAGCGTATATGCATAATTAATCCAGTAAAAATATCGCGGGGTAACTGTGACCCATGGCTCCCCCTGCTCTGTCCTTGAACCTCTGAATGCTGGAGAGACAGAGGAGGCTTCATGTTTGCTCTAAGAGGTTATAGGTAAGGGCTAGGACATGGATTCCAAAGGCTACACACCCTGAGGCTGGTAAGAGAGAGTGCACACACATATACACACACACACACCCATGCATTTCTACCAACCTATTGATCAAAAATGCATGTGTTTACCTATGACCAAACAAGCTGCACTGGGAGTTCCTTAGGGCAGGATTTAATCTAACATTCTAAGCAAGAACAGGGTCAGATATTGAGAATCACCAAATACAGAGATTCATGAGGAAAATATAATAAAGATTTATCTATAAAGACACAAGTTGTGTTGCACAAAGGACAATAATCAACAAGCTTTTCACCTGCCTCTTTATTTCAGGGTTCATGAGGCAGCCTGTGACCTGACACAGGAAGTTGCCAAATGCACTGGGAGCCGGTGGAGCATCTCTAACTCTGTCCTACCTGAGCTGCAAGAGTGGGGCAAAGGTGAAGGCCATTGTCTTTAAGACACCGATGGAAGAGCTCATAAAATGGTCTTTATGAATACCGCTTTTGTAGACTTGATGACCGCTCAAAGCTGCTGATACAGTTTTGTCATTCACACTATGCATCCATGATTCTGTTTCTATCACATATTGCTGTCAGCACAGCCATCAGGAGCAATGTGGAGTTAAATGCCCTGATAAAAGTGCCCCACCCTGCCCTTGAGGAGCCAGGGTTCGTCTTCCAGATGAAAGAGGACCGACCCACTGTACCACTGCTCCACTACCCTGAGTAAGAAAAATCATCATTTAACAATAGGACAAAGGGAAAAAGTTTAACATCAGACATAATAGTGTCTCCAACAATTCATATGTCACACATTTTGCATGTGACTGACAAATGCATTACTTTCTAGTTTATTCAAAGTGGCTTAATGTGTCTTTTCAGTGTCAGTCAAAATAAACCCTGACCAACGGCCACAAGAACAGGTAAAAACACACCAGCGGTCATAAATAATCCGCACCAAACTAGTGGCCACAAATTTGCAATATTCTCATTCAGCTGAGCTCAATAAGGGAGGGCAAGGAGTAAACACTGTCGTTGTGTAACTTGTCCTCTGCCAATCAGAATGGCTCCTACGTAGACCCCTCCCCTACGCCCGTGAGATTTATAATGGCCGTCTGCATCTCACTGCTGTCACTTCAGCTCCTCAAAGTCTGAGCAATTAGGGGTCCATTCAGCTTTAGGAATATGGCACCAGGAAAGAAGGTATGTGATGACTTTTTGCCCAAGGTCTGCTCCCAGCACCAGCCTGCAGAGTATCCATGCAGGGAATCTGATGTAGTTGTTTTCTTGGAATGTCATCAGGAATACTGCACCTAGAGATTTTGTGTCCTGGTGAAAACACCACAGTGTTTTCTTTCAGCTCAGTCTAATAAAGACGGGGGATATTATTCATCATTAAGTTTGCCATTTAGAGTATTCTATTGCAATTAGGAAGGTTTTAGTATGTTAAATGTACCTTTAATGATAAAATATCTTCAGCTTCAAATATAAATCAAAAAGAAAAACAGAAGCAATGTACTTAAATTTAATTGTTGTGATAATTATATAGAATTTTTTTTTATATATGAAGACGTATTACAAATTGAATGCATGGTAGGATCTGGTGAGGGTTCAAGTGCATTGCTTACTATTTACTCAACAGTATAAACGCCATATTACTAAAGTGAAATACATGCACAGTTTCAGATTGAGGCATTCTAAGTGGTTACACGTGGTCTAAATGTGACAGTCAAGCATATTGAAATCAAAAGGTGCAGATGGAAATGAGAGGAGCAGTGGAGAGAAGTGCACAAGGCAAATTGACAAATTACAAGTGCAAGATCCTAGAGTGAAAGTCTTCAGGCGGCTCAACTCCAGCCTGAATATGTTGAATATGTCATTCTAAGCCTGCACTATTCCATCGCCACAGGGAATCTTGGAGCGTCTTAACGCTGATGAGGTTGTGATCGGTGATGGAGGTTTCGTGTTTGCCCTGGAGAAGAGAGGCTACGTGAAAGCTGGTCCATGGACTCCTGAAGCTACTGTTGAGTACCCTGAAGCAGGTGACAACTTACGATTTTACCAACTTCGCCACTCTATTTTCAACTTAAATCGCAGGCGTTCCCTGTCATTTCTTTCGGTTTGCCCTATAATTCTTCTTGTTTGTTTGTTGATTATCAGTGCGACAGCTGCACAGGGAGTTCCTGAGGGCTGGAGCCAATGTCATGCAGACCTTCACCTTCTACGCCAGTGATGACAAACTGGAGAACAGGGGCAACGTCGTCTCCACTGTAAGTTAAATAAGGCAGCATAAATGAACTTCCATTAGGAATTGTGTTTCTGTTCAAGATAAACATCAGACTTTTTATTCTTTACAAACAGGGAGCTCAGATCAACGAGGCCGCCTGCGATTTGGCCCGTGAGGTTGCCAATGAGGGCGATGCTCTGGTTGCCGGTGGAGTCTCTCAGACTCCGTCCTACCTGAGCTGTAAGAGTGAGAAAGACGTGAAGGCCATCTTCAAGAAACAGCTGGATGTGTTCATCAAGAAAGACGTAGACTTCCTGATTGCTGAGGTAGTTTTTTGTTTCATTTGATCCCAGCCATATTAATTCTATCTTAACTTTGTGCAATTTTCTAGTACTTCTAGTCTTCTCTCGTGACTGGTTTCTTTGTCCTGCAGTACTTTGAGCATGTTGAAGAGGCCGTGTGGGCTGTGGAGGTGCTGAAGGCCACAGGGAAGCCTGTCGCTGCTTCCCTGTGCATCGGACCTGAGGGAGACATGCACGGTGTCTCACCTGCAGAGTGCGCTGTCAAGCTGGTCAAAGCTGGTGGGTTCAGTGGTCTTCATTTGACCCATGTCCAAAACATGCTGTTAACTTGGTTAACGATAATACAAAGTACCACCCCGGTACCACTGGTAATAAGGGCAAAACAATACATGAGCTACACTACTGACAAAAAACCTCCTATGCTGCAAAGAAACCTAAATAAAGAAAGAGTTTCCGACAATAAAACAAGTGTCTATATCAGCATTGACTTTCAGAGATAAAGATATTGCCTCAGATTATCGGTTATGTGCGAATCTGATGAAAGGAGTTTAGGACAGTGTGTTGATAACCTATAGATTAAACTCAACAATCAAAATAAGGTCCTGCTGACTGCAACTTTAACGCATCTTGTCCTCATATGACGTCTCTGTGATAGGGCACTGAGTACAGGGGCCAAGTTTATGTCAAATTTACAACTGAAAATGCAAACAGCAGTCATTGCCATGTCCCTAATATGAATTTTCCCTTTGCTTATCTGTGACACTCACACAACTGCATGATCTTTCCTCTAGGTGCTGAGATTGTTGGAGTCAACTGCCACTTTGACCCAATGACCTGCGTGGAGGCCGTTAAGATGATGAAGGAGGGAGTGGAGAAGGCCGGTCTGAAGGCTCATTACATGGTGCAGCCACTGGCATTCCACACCCCTGACTGCAACTGTCAGGGATTTATCGATCTGCCAGAGTTCCCCTTCGGTAATAACATTTCAAGTTTCCGGTTCTGTTAATGCAATCATGAGTAAAATTACACTCACTGTGAATGCATAGGTCTATGCCCTCTGCTGTTCTGCTGCTACACTGTGCCAAGAAGAAACCAGAAATACACAATTTCATCAAATGCAGCCCCAGTGTGTAACACTGAATCTTCTTTCAGGTCTGGAGCCCAGGATTATGACCCGCTGGGACATGCACAAGTACGCCAGAGAGGCCTACAATGCTGGCATTCGCTTCATTGGTGGCTGCTGTGGATTTGAGGCTTACCACATCAGGGCTGTGGCAGAGGAGTTGGCCGTTGAGAGAGGCATCGTCCCCGCTGCAACAGAGAAACATGGCAGCTGGGGAGCGGGTCTGGAAATGCACACCAAGCCCTGGGTCAGAGCCAGGTCAGTAAATCAGCCACTGAATAACATAAATACACACCTTATAGGGTTGTATTGTATGTTTTTGTCACAAGATTGTATCACGATACTAGAGCGCCATTTTGATTTATACTGCAATTGAGTTTTATTGCAATTCTGTGATTCAATAGTGTCAATAATTGCAATTTTCAGAGTCATATTTCCAAAATCAATGCACATTGCATCTCAGTCAGTCTGACATTCATCTAAAGTGAATTAGACAGTGGTACTTAACATGTACAACATGTACAACATTTTTTAAGTTAACTGCTTATAATAACATAAAGATAATCAGGCCAAAAGGAAAATACAATGTATTTTAGTGTTAACAGAACTAGTGGTGAAAACAAATAGTTTAATAAACAATGAATAAAGCCTCTCAAAACAGAACACAGCCTGATATAACACACGTAATCACATAATTACAACACTGATAAACACAACTACTACAGCTACTAGAAATAAGATTCTAGGGGAGAAAATCACAATATCTCGCACTATATCTATGCCTCCCCTAGCAAAAGCCCAGACATATGTGACATATTGAGCTCTTTAACAGCACCAGGGAATGACAACGCATAAAAGATATGAGTATTGTCTTTTTTTCCGTTGCAGAGCCCGTCGTGACTACTGGGAGAGCCTGAAGCCAGCCTCCGGTCGTCCATTCTGTCCCTCCATGTCTTCTCCTGATAGCTGGGGTGTCACTAGGGGCCATTCTGATCTCATGCAGCAGAAAGAGGCCACCAGTAAAGACCAACTCAAACAGCTGTTTGGCAGGACAAAGAGCAACTGAGTCTGTCTGCCTCCTTCAGTCAAGCCACCATGCTGTGGAACTACTGATGCTGCACAGTGGAGCACAGTCTCTGGAAACAGTGCTACACCAAACAAACATCATGTCAGGGACAGACTCCTCACTTGAGAGAAGCACTGGTCTGTGCCTCTGTTGATTGTAAAACCGTACTTTAAGTGAAGCCACAGAGGTTTCTCAAGTTAGGAACTGGCCCATGATCAGATCAGGACCTGTATGTTTTCCATGACCAAGGACCAGTTTGTGTAATCAAATAACAGCAAATAAAATGTGAATTGGTTACTTGACTCTTGTGATGTAGTTTCCGTTTCTGCTGTGACTGGGTGGCTGAAAGGAGGGTGGGGACATTTGCTATCTCTGCTTTATCAGGTTTAACATGTGCTTTCAATGATCATGCAACCATGCACGAAAAACTGTTAACATAATGAATTATAGGCCTATATTAAATGGTAAATGGTCTGTATTTATATAGCACTTTTCTGTTCTTGATGACCACTCAAAGCTGATTTACACTACAGTATTTGCCATTCATCCATTCACTCTTACATTCATACAGCACATCTACAGTATGTGCAGCGCATTTTTTATCTGTCATTGTTCATACCCATTCACACGCACATCTCAGTAGAAATAGATCTGTGAACTCAATAAACACAAGCAATATTATGAATAGACCTCTGATAAAAGTGACTCTGCTGTGAACAATATGTCAGAGAACTATAAAGACATTCAGAAAGTCTATTGTAGCAAGGTCTTGGCCACCTTCTAGTGTATTTATTTATATATAGTCCAAGTCGTTTGTAAATTTACAGAGTGCTAAATAATTGTGTTTATTCCATAGTCCACCATGCATAATCCTGCAATGAATTAGGGGTCCAGTAGATGGCAGTGATATGGTATCAGGGTTTAAACGCTTAGCTGTATTAACAAAGAGCCTTGTAATAAAGATGTTTTTCTGCCATTATAAAAGAAAAAAATATCAATATATAAAAATACCATTGTCTCATATTAACCATTTACATCTTATATTATAGTCAAGATGAGTATTACCTATTAAATCATTATTATATCTCTATAAGTACAGTTTAATTCAATTTGACTCCAGGACACCAGAAGCCACAGGGTTAATCGACTCAGTTTGCGTGTACAAAATGTATTAAATCATTTTAGATTAGATTAAATTAATATCCATCCATATATGATAAACTGTATCCGAAACGTGCTATGACTTTCGTGCTAGTGACACATCTCCCCCAATAAAACATCTCTGCTGTTATGCTAGACCATGATTGGACGAGAGTCTACCATCTGATCAGGTTTCCTTTATATCGACAGGGTGAAATTTAAAGATGCATGATAATTGTCATAGTCGCTCAGCGCAGAGAGCATGTTAACATTTTCAGTTCAGCTCTTTATGAGATTATGGGATATTACTTTGACGTCTTAAGGACCTTTGTGGCGTTTTAGGGTCTATTTATTTGTCTATGTACAATTTTAAGGAGACAAGACTGTGGTATGGCCTGATTTGACCTACAGCAGCAGTCACCCGCTGCTTGCTATACAACACTCAACAGAGGTGAAGACACAGCTAGAGGTAATGTAGGCCTACAGTTTATAAAGTATTCAAACTCTAAAGGGTGTTCGTTTGTGTCAAATGTAGTCTAACGTGTATTGTAGAAACGAGTGCTATTTGTCCTGTTACCTGCTAACTGTAGGCTCTGGTCGACCACCATCATCACGGTTTAGTGTAACTGCAGCACCACCTCGCGGTGTCTTTCAGGTACTACGCAGAGCCTTTGATTCCGGAAGTAAACGAGCGAGTTCGTCATGGGCAGCAAAGTCAGCTCCAAAATGGCAGCTCCCTCCGCTCGAGTTATCCAGGTAACGTTGGTCCTTAAAATAACCCACAGCTTGGTGTGTTGTGCTCATACGAATAGTAGAAAAATACAAACGTATTATTAAGTTTTCGTGTTGTTGGGGCTGTTCGAAGAATGTTGTTCAAACGTTAACGAGCCCTCGTATCCTTGTTGTGTCCTTGTTAAACCTCTAAACACCCTGTCACGGAGTTGACAGGGTGAATTTAAATTAGGCTAAACCAGAACTACAGTTAAGTGACATGTTTACTGTTGTGGCAGTATGTCACTGTAGCAGGAAGGTAGCTCATTTGTCCAGAGTTTAAATTGATCCAAAATACCCACAGTACGACAACACAGTCAGTAAGCGCTTGTTTTGTTTAAAACTGGGCTACTACTCGGTTTATTAGTGTTGTCATCAGCTGTTGCATTCAATCTGTTTTCAACGTGTTGTGCATTCAGAGATGGTCTTTTTTCAAACCTTGGTTGTAGTTTGGTTGAGTTACTGTTGTCTTCCGTCTTCTCCAACCAATTGCTAAGAGGCTAATCTAAGCTCGAACTAGTTTGCTAGGAAGGTGGTTAACATACCTGCTGTGCTAGAATGATACATCCGTCTGAATTTTGTGGTTTTTCAGGCTATTCGGCCTCATGCTCCGCTGATCAAGTTCCCTAACAGACAAGGGGTCCCAAAGCCCAATGGTGAGTCTGCATTAAAGTGAATGAAGGGTTAACAAGTGTATGCTCTCTGTGATGTACCTGTCATTCAGGGGCATTTCAAGCAGGCAGAGTTAGGATGTTTCCACTGACACACGGTGTCATTGTACATAAAAATGAAGGGGTTTTCTATTCACATTGCTGTTGCGGAAGAAGTGCAAAGACGATGAAGAAACATTGCTTACTTACTTTGGACTGACCTTTGGACTAATCTAAGTAGCTGTTGTCAGTGTCCCCCTCTCAGAAGCTTTGCCTGGTGTCAAACTCAAATGACCTGGGGGCCAATGAACGTCTAGTTTGGTCAAAAGGGGGCCGGTCTAGAGACAAAAAGTAGAAAAAAAAACAACAGTTTAGTAGCGTGGGCAATCATAAGATAGTCCTGATGATATTAGACAGAATTTCAAAGTAAAAGTGCTTGTTTTGATATGGAATGATGTATACTTTACAATAAAAACATGGTTATATTGCACAAAAACAGAGAAACAAATAGAAAATGTAGTACATAATGGATAACTGTAATTAAAACAGCTCAAATATTTGTAATTTAATGTTGAGTGTAATGCATTTAATAATGCAATAATTACAACCGAATGTCTTATTGCTATTATAAAAAATATTGCCAGCAAATATATTATGTCTATATTCTATCAGATCGCTGGCAGCTGCGCCTCAGCATGTGGCCAGTCGGCTGCCAGTTTGACACCCTACCATGTTTCAACTTCCCCTGCTGGCAGCATGTTGTTTTTTGTAGCACTTGCCCTCTGGTCCAGTGTAAAACTGTACAGAAAGTTGTAGATTTCCAATCAGAGTGAGTTTAATAGGATTTAAATAAATTGCATATGTAAACATAGCTACTGTCTTGTTACAATGTACTGGTGATCCAAGAGGTTTAAAGTTGTTGTATTGTTTTCCCCTTTCTATTTTCAGCCCAAGAGGCATTAAAAATATTAGGAGTCAACTTTCCACAACACAATGCTGCCAGTTCACCTTCAGCAGTAGCACCACCTTCATTATCAAGACCTCATGTGCCTTTGACCCCGATCCCTGGCACGCCAGACTCACTGTCCTCGATTCAGCTACTCCCTGCAAGGTATCGGAGGAGACCAATGGCAGTAGAAGAAATGGACTACATCCAGGTGAGAGGAAGAACTGTCCATCTAAATTCCCAGAGCACTGAAAAGAATTGTCCCTTAAAATGATTGATTACAGTCAGACCATTATCTTTAACTTATGTACATAAACAGTGTCATTTTGGGCCCTTCCTTGTCCTGTTCTAAACCTGTGAATATATTTTCTGTCTTTGCTACAGCGTGGTGGACCAGAGTGACATGAAGCGACTCAGTCACTGCAACCAAAGTCTGGAATTCAGTACGTGTCTTGAATTCTGTTTCTCAGTACAAGAGAACTAAATGACATGATGTAGAATAAAATATTACATAAACCATGTTAAAATGTACATATGGTTCTTTGATGTTAAATTTAATTTGTATTTCTGTATTACATCCATTTCAAGAGACATTTGTATTTTCTCACAGTACATAATGAGTGATTAACAATAACTTGTTGGTTTTCCTCATGTACTAAAGTAAAAGTTACCATTCATATTCCAGTTTTGTTATTACCTTATTTTCAACTTAATTTCCAGCTCAAAGCATTTTTTTTGTTTGAAATTTTGTCTTACAACTTGTGAGAGCTTCACATACCCTACAATCAAACCCTATTCCAACCACGAGGTGCATATAAATATATTACTCCATGGGTCTTTTGGTTTTCATGTCTTTCACTGCAATAAACTGACCATGGGCAGAAGAGAGAGATCTGCAGTAGTACTGAGTGAAATGGTGTTGAGTTCATGTGTGGACTTTAAATGATTAAACAAATATTGTATTTTGGTTGTGGTGTTCATTTGATGTGGATACATAGATCAGCAGATGACGAGGAAATGTGTACAGGACATTGTCTTTGACAGAAACATCATATTCAGAATTGATTTTAAGTATTTATTGTTGTTACTGTTGCGGACATGCTCTATATGGTAAACATTAACAACATTAAAATGTCACAACAGTGCATTATGATCAGCCACCATCAATATGCTACTGGTTTTCTAACAAGGAGAGTCCGTGAATTATTACTCAGATGAATATTGGCACAAGTTGCTCAAACATTACAGTGAAATTACACTTCACTTGTTTGACTAACAGATTGTCATTTCAGCCTCGAGCAGAGGTTAGAGAAGCTCACACAGTTTTTGTTTTCTCCTCTAGTTGTGAATTAATCAAAGGGAGATCACACCCAGGCAAATACACTTGAGGAAACAGTTGTGTTAATAAGTACATGTCTGCCTTGTTGGCACGAAAATAAATAACCAGCTCCTAAACACATGAATGCCACTCGATAACAATTCATGGCTTTACAAAAATAACTGGATGTTGAAAACCCCCAAGATCTAACACCAACAATGAACTTACTGAACAATGAAGTGCAGTATATTCATATATTAATATAAACACTTACAGCAACAAGGAACTGTCAAGTCACAAATGGGCACATCACGATAAGAAACACTTAAGTATGCACTGGATTGCTTTGTAAGTTTGAGAAGCATATTGTGGCCTATTCATGTCTCTGTTACAACATAAACAGCGTCTTGGTTCTGAGGAGTATTTATGGGGGTTGGTTCAGTCTGTATTGGAATGATCTTTTTTTTTTCGGAAAACGCCAGACTAAGCATTGCACTTGCAGGATAGTAGATGTAATCTGAGCTGTGAACTGGAGGCAAAAGGACTCATCAATTACCCTCTTCCTCCAGTTCCTCAAAAGCGGGTAAGAAATCTGCAATAGTATCCACCACATAGTTAGGCACGAAGCTGTGGTTGGTGGTCAGCTCACTATTCCTGTACTCCTGGGCCTCCTCAATCTGAGACACACCGGTGAGAGTGAGCATGGTATCAAGGCCGCAGTTGGACCCGAACAGCATGTCGGTCTCCAAACGGTCCCCTACCATCAGGCACTGGGCAGGGTCGACCCCACTGAACTGGCTGGAAATGCACTCAAACATGAAGCGGCTGGGCTTGCCAATCACAGTGGCCTTGCGGCCTGAGGCCACCTCCAGAGCGGCAGTGAGGGATCCAGAACCTGCCAGGGAGTACAGTGAATGTTGGTTAAATCCTCTCCTTCAACTAACAACTGATATTTTTCTCCTTTACGTTAAGATGAAATTGAAATATTGTGTATTAAACTCAAACAAAAGCTTCCGTTCTCCATGTTGATTTGCAACATAAAGTAACATCAGATAATCAGCCCTCATAAAAGTCATAATGGTTCGAGTGAATAAACAATTTTACATAAAATGACTGATCCCTAACTAACAGAATTTTCAAACTCAAGCTTCAGGTCAATATTCACTGACAAAAAATATATAAAAAAATACAGAAAATATTCATATTCACTCTAAGAAGCTTGTTTTAATTACTGAATAAACACTCAAACGTATTAATCAATTATCAAAATAGTTGATGATTAATTTAGTAATCGATTAGTAATAGTCACTGCAGCCCTTATGTCATTTGTGTTCCCATTTAGAGAAGAATGGAGGGTGGGGGGGGAATCTAATTCAGTTTAGGGCCCCAAAAGGCTTGGGTCGTCCCTGTACCGCACATATGAATGGACACGTGTAATTGACAGCTTTAATTGACATTAAAATATGAGCATGGTTTTGAAATTCCGTTTGCAAAATCTCAAAATGGTGCCAATCTCGAGGCCTGAAAACAGGAAAATTCTTATTGGTGACGTCACCACCCGGCGCAACCAAACAGACAATTGCCTGGGGGCCCCAATAATTACTGAGTGCCTTAGTCCACATATTGAAGTTAATTCAAAAGAAATGATAACGCTGCTAGTTCATACATTAACTTCTCACATATATATATAAACTCTGAATACCATCCCCTCCGTACCTGGCAGTATCCGTCCACTGGACAGCGGGTGCCACGGGTCGGTGTCGGTGGCCAGGAACAGACACTCCGGGTTCTTCAAGTAGCATGAGGCTTTGGCCAGTTTGAGAAAAGTCAGTTTATCGTCATGTCCCACCAGCACCGCCTTCACGTCGGGAGCCAAGGGGCAGTCGTAGATGGTGGCGCTCGGGTCGTCCGCCTCCTCCACACAAGGGATGCCCGCCTCCTGCAGCTCTCTGCGCAGTCCGTCGCAGCCCATGACGAACACCTGGCCGCTGACCTGGACGAAATCCCTCAGGTAGAGAGCCGAGCAGTACGACGAGCTGAAGATCTGCTCCAGCATCACGTCAGTGAAGCCCAGCCTGGAGAACTTGTGCACATAACTCTCCCGGGGCCTGGTGCAGTTGTTTGTGACGAACACTACGTTTTTGCCTTGTCGGGTGAGCGAGTTCACCACCTCTGCTGCGCCAGAAATCGCATTCTCTCCATGCCATAGGACCCCGTCGCAGTCGAAGAGAAAGAAGTCCTTCGCCGCCAACAGATTTCTAATCTGCGGACCCCGGATTTTCTGGCAGCTTTTGAACCCAAAGGCGCCCGCCATCCCGGCGGCGCCGTTTCCCTCGATTTCCTCCGTGTTTCACCTGTTATTGATCCGCCATTTTAAAATCGGTGGCATGATGTGGACGGAATGACATAAAGGCAAAGCAGCGTTATAAAATCACATTGCAGCAGAGACCTTGGTGCTATTGCATACACGGACACTGGACTACATAAACATTGACGAGGAACCACGCCCACATTATCTGCCCTGACAAATCAGACTTCAGCGCTTTAACCAATCATATTCGCGGACGTCACGATCTTACGTTAGCAACGTCCCCTGAAACTTAAATTGCGCCCCATGGCGGCTGGAGGTCAATGTAAAATATGACATTTTATTAAAATGTAGGATACAGAACCGTAGGTAGGTAGGTAGGTAGGTAGATAGATAGATAGATAGATAGATAGATAGATAGATAGATAGATAGATAGATAGATAGATAGATAGATAGATAGATAATGTTCCTATGATTCCTTAAAACTAACAGCACTTATCTGAAGGAAATATATATATTAGTCAATACAAAAAAACAAGTAATAATAATAATGTAAAAGTCCTGCATTAAAAATCTGTCTCAAACATCACCAGCAAAATGTATTAATGTTGTGTAATATTTGTGTTAAAGCACAGGTGTAATTAATTAGGAGCGATCGTTAGTGTCATCATCTGCACCTGTGCTCGTTCTGCTATCAGGCATCACAAATCTGTGTCTGAGATAATGATGCTGTTTGTAATATTCTTTTTTTTTTAAATTTAATTTAGTTTATCACTGTATCTGTAGATCAAATGTTAGTAGTATAACTAGTAATAGTATAGTATATTGTTTGGAATTGTTATGTAATTGCCTTTCTGATCATTATTTCTTATATCTTCTGTTTCTTGGTTGTGTTTCTTTTCTGTTTATCCTATCTATCATACATTTCTTTCATGCAGGTTTTTACCCTGTCATGATTTGGATTCTTTTCTCTGCCTATTTTGGATTGGGTGTAAACCGGCCTCTCTCAAAGTGTGGTCCCCGGACCACTAGTGGTCCATGAGCGACCCCTAGTGGACCCCTAGCAAGTAACATATCATGTTTTAAAATTTTAAATGTCAGTGTTTTAATTTCAAACATATATGCCTGCAAACATATATATGTTGTTTTCAATATCAAATCAACTAGTTCATTTGAGGAGGTTGTAATTTGTGAACTGCTGAAGCTGGCATATTGTTTTGGGGCTATTTTGAGTTAGGTGGTCTGTGAGGGTTTTCTTATGGGTTAAGTGGTCCTTGGTCTGAAAAAGTTTGAGAAACACTGGTGTAAACAGAGGAAGACTCACTGGCAACTCTCAGACAAATGGACACATCAAAAGGCAGGAAAGGAATGATGGAATGGACAGCTGAATGAGCTGTCCATGACTTGAAATAACATTTTTAAACACTTAGTGGCTTTTTTATTCATTCAAAAATGGTGATTATTAACACGTTTTTCTGTGGGGGGTCAAATTCAGAAGAGACACTTCACAGATTGCATCGTATTTACACACAGTATATTACAGTATATGACAAACTGATGTTTGTGCGAGGAAACACTTAGAGCTGCTACTGTAATTTCTTCTGTTTATCTCTGCTCCTCTTGTTCCTACACAAAGCCCAGCAGAGAACTACAGGTACAAGAAGTCCCAGAAAGAGAAGAAGCATCACGTCCAACAGGCATCTCTGGTACCACGGTTGTGACAGTGAAGTGGGAAGTAGATGATCTCCACCTCCACTGTGCAGGATGTGCTCTACCCACTGAATGAGTCGGAGGGCTGGAGCGACAGGATGGGATCTGTGTATCTTGCTCATGGACAGTGCTGTAGATTTGAACCTAGAAAAGCAGGAATGATTGGTAAAAAAAAAAAAACTCTGTCGTCTACTGGCATCACAAAACATGTTCACACATCCAACCACATACCTGATGTCATGTATGAGTGTTTTAATAGTAGAGTGGAGCAGTTCCCTGGTGATGTCTGTGGGGCTGATGCTGAGGCCGAGCCCTTTTGATTTGGCTTTTACCACATTATCAAACTGGTCTCCAAACAGAGGAATTCCCAGCACAGGAACACCATGGTACACTGCCTGCAGCAGGCTGTTTTGTCCACCATGTGTAATGAAGAGACGGGCATTTTCGTGGCCTGTTTTGAACAGAAAATACTGTCAGATGGGAATTTATCCTGAAATTCATTCTTCTGGCCTTCTTACAAAAAATCCCCTGAATGAACAACAAATTCTACCAAAAAACCACAGCAGGCCTTTATGTTTGTAACAAAAGGTTTTGAGAAAGAAAGAGTGAGTGTCCATACCCAGCAGATCATTTTGAGGCAGCCAATCTACTAACTTGACATTGGGAGGTTTGTCCAGGCCAGGTGGCCATCGCTTGGGATCATACCTGTAAGAAAAACCATGATTCATTCATCCATTCATTGTCTACTGCTTTATCCTCCACATGAGGGTCGCCCAGCTGACATGAGGTGAAAGGTCGCCAGTCCATCACAGGGTCACAAAGAGACAAACAACTATCCACTCTCTCTCTCACACCTACGGTCAATTTAGAGTGTCCAATTTGCCTTATCCTCAAATCTGCATGTTTGTGGACATAAATCCTCGAAATGTGTAACAGATAAGGATGATATTATACATACATGTATTCTCTGGAAGTGTACACACTCCAGCAAAACAACAAAAACAACCAATACATGATATTTCTGGACATGTGCTTAGAAAGGATGGCTTGGAAAACCTGGCATAGACTGGACAGTTTGAAGGGAAAAGGAGCAGAGGAAGGATATGGACGATGTGGATGGCTAATGTAAATGAGACAGGTGAAGTGAAACTGATTGAGACGGCTAAGGACGGAGAGTTGTGGCAGACCATGAGGGCACCTATGGAGAGGAAAGAGAGAGACCAATTGGGTCATGGTTTTACCTCCAAATGACCCCCTGAGGAATCATGGAGAAGCCTGCCACCAGCTCCACAAGCAGAAGGTCCACAGAGACTGAGGAGACCATCGATCCCAGAGTCACAACGATGAAACCTGCCTCGCCAAAACTTGAGATCCACAACTCAAGCTCCTGAGGAATTATGCATAGGGTGGAAGAGTCAAGTCCAAAAACAAGAAGTAAAACTGAATCTCAGATTACACGGCCACATGTTTAAAGAAAACAGACCTGCTCCAGAGGTTTCGCTGGTTTGTTCAGTAGACCTCCAACCAACACAGTGTAGGGCATAAGAGGCTGAGGAAACTCCAGTGAAAAGTCGGTGTTGAAAGCCCAAAGTTGAGCTCCTCGGTGTAACTCCTCCAGTCCACCAGGGGGTGAGCCTGACTCAAGGTGGTGCTCAGCGACTTCCCTAAATTTTGACCAAACAAGTTCTTGGCCTTTCAACCAAATATCAACAAAGTTAAGTGAATATTTGTGGGAAAGATAGAATTCATACAAACCATTAGTTTCAGCATTCCGTTTTTGTTGTCAACATACATTTGTTTACATCTAAAAGTCACGCACTACAGTTTTAAAACCCTTGATAAAATAGCTTTCATACTACGTCATTTCCTTCATAACAGCTTTCTTACCTACAGGAGCCAGCAAAGAATAAAGGAGGTTCTTCGCACGACCCCAGAAGTTCATGTGGTTGGACAGCTGGGAGTGGAAGACGGGGATGTATGAGATAGGGCTGGGAAGCACGATGGACAGAGGACCGTTCAGCGCGCCAGGATAGAAAGCTATATATTGGACACCTGGAGTAAATTGAGAGTAAAGTGAATGGTAGTAGTAACAGTCAAATATAATAATAAATGTAAAATAAAACACAGAGTCATCAATAACAGATGTACCAAGTCTGCGGGCCAGGATGAAGGAACAGGGGTTAAAAGCGTCAAGGATGGTGATGTCAAAGCGTTGCCTCTGGAGGAAAGTTATGATCTCTTTGTCCTCTAACAGCTTATCACACTGATATGACAGGTGTCCCATGAAGGTTAAAAATTCATTAAAGTTATCCCTGACAGAAAGAAAAAGGCAGAATCTATTCAGAAAGTGACGCAGGGAGTAAAGAACAACTTCAATTTGATGTGATAAACTGCTGTTAAAGACAAATATTTTGGACTGTTCAACATTAAAATAGGATCTAACTCTCACAGAGAATCACAGCAGTCACAAATAAGCGTCCTGGGCTTCAGTGAAAAAAGGCCACAGAGTTGTTACGTTGAGTGGCAGCGCGGTTAAAAACCACTTTCTTTCCTGCCTTTGTGTTACTTTATTTGTGTAATACCTTCCCAGTAAATACTGTGTTTGCTGCTCCAAGAAATAGGAATTGAATTCGTTGATGTACTTCTCTCCTAAGGACCAGGTGCTCCTCTGGTAACTGTCTGCACGTCCTTCATAGGAGAAACCTGGAGGGAAGTTGTGCAAAATATACGTTTTCCTTTGGGTGTTTTCCTTTCGTTTGTGTGTGCTGTGTGTGCAGAATACCTGTGATAACAGGGGTCCCCAGCTGCAAGAGCATGCGGACCTCATGGCCATGCTGGTGTAAGCTATGAGAAATTTCATCCAATAACAAGTAGTGGCTTCCTCCTGTACAGAAAGAGACAGGAGCTGATACTACTCTATAACTTTATTCTAGCATTTGTTTTTTGTTTACATACTATAGAAGTTTGCTGTACAAACACAAACCTGAGTTGATTTCTTCTAAAAAAAAAAAAAAAAAACCTTTCTAGAATGTAATTTCACTACTCACCAATAAGGCAGATAGTCAGAATCTTTGCAGACTGCAACACTGGAAGTGTCAGGAGAGAAAACGTCCAAAATACAATCCCCATGTTGTTACACTATGACTCACAGCCAGAAAACAGTCCGGTTCTGTTCCTGTTCCAAAACAAACAGTGATGTTGAAGTCTTCCTGGATGAACAACCAACTGTTCCTCGTGAGAAAGTTTTCGCTTTTGACTGAGTAATGCAGCAAAGGAGTCCGATCCAGTGACGAGTCCCAGAACAGAGTTGTTTTGCTGGGAAAGTTTCCCACATGAAATCATCAGGGCAAGTATTTTTAAAGAGTCTGCAGTTTGAGGTTGATATGGACGGAACTCCAAATTCTTACCTAGTGAAACATATTCAGAAGATTTCCTTTAGACAGAAATGGAAAGAGTCCTTAGAATAGAAGAGGTTTGAGTCTGTATGATGCATTTGAGTATAGCTCTGTACTAGACGTGCAGTGAACGGGAGGGAAAGAGGGACATTATGGAGGCACAGAGGAGTGGTGGGAGGTTCCCCCTGCTCTTGTTGCAGACAGAAACAGACAGAAAGGTTACTAAGAGTTATGTTCTCTTAAGGCGGCAGACAGAATATAACAAGAAGAGGAAAGCCCTTATTGATATAAAGCTGGCTGGCAGCACTAGAATTGAACTCTATCCCATCAACTATAAGAGAACTGGACACATACAGTTAATCAGGTTAGGTTAATCCGTGCACAGAAGTGAAAACTGTCTTGGAATGTGACTCTGTGATGCATATTTTCAATGTTGCATACATATTTCCATCGACAGTGATTTCTATTTATTTTCGACTTTGTAAATTCAGATTGTATATGATCTGTCTATGGACTAGAGATGAAAAATGGCCGATAGTGGCTAACTCTCGCACATTCACAGAAATGTTTGTCCTCGTTTGACTCAACCGATAAATAAATAAATAGGTGATTCATTATTATTTCTAACCAGCTTGTGCATTAACTTGATTGGTGGACGTGTGATCACTGACTGCTAAATATAGAAGCCGCCACATCACCGCTGAATGGACTGACATAAGGTGGAGGGTGCACTTGGCTGACAGTTGCTGGTAAGTCAGGCTTGACATGTAGGTTATCGTGGACAATGCTCTCATTGTAGCTGCAACCAGTGCTTGTGTGTGTGCCAGAGTGGTCATTAACAAAACTAGTCAGTTAGAAAAACTACTGGAGTGTATCAAGGAGAAAAGTGTGAGTCAGAGGGGTCAGTGCTGCCATCGCTGATGGTGTTGCTTGACTTTGGTTGGCATTGTGAACAAAGGTTATGATCAAAAATGATGCATTTATTTAATACCGTAATAAGCAAATGTTTAAACACATACAGACAATGAGAATACTTTAAAATGGCCACACTAGCAAGTATTGTATACATCTCATCTTTTATCTTTTTAGTCTCCCCTTCACTAGTGTTGTAACATGATTAAGACACTGGTCTTTGTCACAAGATCCCGTCGAAGCGCATACGTCATATCGGTCAGGGGATTTTTAAATCAAGACCATGATAACTATTCGTTATGTGATTGGAATTTGGAAAACATGAGAACAGCTGCTGCCCCTCACCTACTCCCTGTACACAAAGTCAAATTAGGATTATGGAGACAAGACAGAGCTGTGTGTTTGCTGTGTGTGCTTTCCTAAACCAAACAGGCTTGAGTTGCATAACACAGTCCAAAATAAAACACTAGACGCCACGTTACAACTACCTCACTCGACATACGTGACTTATTATGCAAAAAGATACATGGTCTATCGACGAGGATTACATTACCATGGCTAATTTTGAGATTACATACAGAGTTACAGATCAAATATTACAACCCTCTCAAATCTTTGTGCACTGTGTGTGTTATCAGTGTGCTGAGCAGACCTGGCTCTAGACTAATAAACTCTTGTAGTCGTGTTCCCGACTACAGTGCAGTTAGGTTATTGATGCAGTAGTGGCCGATCACGGATATCACTGATGTGAAATCTTTTTTTCATTTCAAACCAAATCACTTTTATTTGAATTGTGGCAAATAAACGTAAGGAACTTTCATAGTAAGGGAAACACCTTACACTGGTATAGAGTGAAAGAAGAGCACACTAGTAAGCGCAGTTCTGCTTAACATAACGCAAAAATATAATATATGCCCACAGTAATTTATAATTCCTCAACATCCAGTGAAGTTTGCTACCTCAGCGCATTGCTATTATTTTCAGTAAATAAATGTTTAGTATTAATCTGTAAAATGATCATATTACAGTACGTATACATATACACACATATATATATATATATATATATATATATATATATATATATATATGCGTGTATATATATATATATATGTATATATTTACATACTGTTTATACTCCAGAGGATGGGTCTTGGTCTTAACTCGGTCTCAATTACTAAAAGTCTTCTTCTTCTTCTTCTTTGGTGTTTTACAGCTGTTAGCATCCGTGGCATTTCTGCCTTCTTCTTATTTGTCATTCCCTCCTCATCACCTTAGGCCCCTTCGAGTTTTGGTCTTGTCCCATAGTCTCAGTTCCCTCTGACCTTGGTCATGATTTGGTCTCAGTTATTGTTGTCTTGAATGCAACCTTCACCCTGATCAGGCAGCAGTATCTCATGGATTTTCTGAACAGACAGACAGACAGACAGACAGACAGACAGACAGACAGACAGACAGAGAGAGAGAGAGAGAGACGAAAACCTGTCAGATTCCAAAATTAAGCAATAAGAAAACAAATAGTAATAGTCATGAAGGGTCTGGGTGATGAATGTGACTGTTCACGGCAGCAGAAAACAAATAGTGTGGATTTTGGAGGCCCGTCTATCAGACATTGTAGCGGTGGAACAAATATGAAAACAATATTGGGACGTACTACAAGCTGGTAATGTGTCGATGTCTCCATCAGGCTCTGGATGAAAGGATGCTGAGACAGCGTGGAGAAGAGGACACTGTCCTCCGGCTCGTAGCCAAGCCCACTGAAAATGTCGACCAGTTTCTAGAAGGCAGCACATAAATACACATGGTAACACAGGTAACAACACAGTGTTAAAGAGCAGGCTTTTTTAAAAATATGGTTTAGAATTAACCATTGAATTCACTTTGAAACGTGTTATGAAAACCCACAAAATCAAAAATGAAACTACTGACACCTTTGTAGTACTTTGACTCCTGGTATATTTTACCTCCATCATGTAAACATGTATAATCCTGTTTATTTTATGGATTCTCCCACAAAATATCCAAATTACGGACATTGAAAATGACTACTGAAATGCAAGTATTAACCTTTAACTGTAAATGTACAGTACTTTCATGTTAAAGCTGAAAACAAAAAGGCCATGTCTTGATGATGATGGTATTGGAATACATGTTCTGTGGAGCAAATTCAATCTTTTTCATCCACAAGCCCGGTTTAAACTTTCCCTGTATCATACCTCGGTGTGCTCCTTTTCACTCGGGCAGCCAGGAGGACGGACTTTGTTGTCTTTTGTCTTGGTGATTTTGTGGCAGATGACAGCAAGCAGAGCAGGCATGGACACTCTCTGACCCTCGAGAATATCTTCGCTCACTCCAACGGATTGTGAGCGGCTGAGCTCGGTGTCGTCCTTTATACTGGACATAGACTGTAACGCGACACATAGGGACATTTACCTGGTGATCTGGAAACATCAACACTCAATACATGCGATAATTGCATCAATGCTGTTTACTATAATAATCCACCAGCTGATAGAAGAAGATGGAAGTCACTCCTGTTTCTTTCACTCTGTATTTTGTTCGCTCACCTTGACGAGCTTGCCCTCTGTGGATTGTTCAAGCACTTGTCCAACCCTTACACTGAGTGCTCTAATGAAGGCCTGTCTGGGAACAGGGTCAGCAGCAAAATACTGCAGCATGGACACATAGTCCAGTTGAGGTGGAGAGACAGAATGGTCCGCAAACAACTGGAAAAAGAACTAAGGGGAAAGAACAAGCTTTAATGTTCATTTGAGTTGATTTTATGCATCGTTTACAGTCAAATTTAAGACGATGCCTTGAGTGGGTTATTGCTTAATGAAGAAAAGTGGCAAAGGTTCAAACCGGGTAAAGCTCTTTTGTACCTTTGTGTCATTTCATTCCTCTTTTGTCTTCATTCTTTTTATGTATTTTTTAGTCTGTACACAATAAAGACTTTCCGTTTCTGGAGTGATAATTGTTTCCCCTCGACTTTGAACAAGGTTGTCAGGCACATGTACAGCATGTAGTTTACCTTGCGAAGGTAAGACAGACGGTCAAAAGGAAGAGGCTCAGGGGGATCGTCTGTGGCCGGATGGACACTCTCCCTGGCAAACCACAAGTCTGTCTGTTTAGAAAGGAAAAGAGAGGAGTATCTCAAACATTTGTGTGCACTGAGCATGTGACTTAAATCCAGATATACCTGTAGAGCCTCAGTACATAGTGTGGGAGAACACAGAGGGGTCATGGGTTATGAATTGTTGTTGTAGATACAGATAAAACACAGTTACGTTTAACCAATGTCTGATTTTAATTCCAGTACTCACCTATGTCTAAATCTGCGCGTGTATAGACTAACCTGCAGGTACTGCTCCCTGTCGATAAAGCCGGTGTTTTCGGGATCCACTGCTTTGAAATGTTGCAGCACGACAAGCAGCTGCGTTAACGAGGGAAAAGGCCACGGGAGGGCAGCACTGAGCAGAAACCATCGCCAGTCAATCAGCTCATATTGGTCCGTGAGCGGGGTCACGATCTCCATCAGCTGGGGACGAAGAAAGTGAAGAACGGATGCTTGTGAGTGACGACACGCGTGTTAATGTGGTTGTTGTGACAAAGAGAAAGAGAGTGTACCTGTCTTTCGGTCAGGTTAATCCACAACTCAGGCAAGGGGTTTCTGCTCATATCAACACAAGTGATATCCCTAAGCAAATTGGAAAACTCAAAACTGGACATGAAGCCTGAAATACAGAGAAAAAAGAATGAATGTCCAGCTTGACAGCATGATTATTAGACCACAGCTTCTTATAATCTTATATCTTATTGCACCTGATGGAGCAATGTTGCGGAGCTGCAGGTAGAGGGACACCAGCTGTGTGACGGTCGGGGTGCACGGTGTGGATGTCTCCAGAGGGGGTGGATGTGGAAGGCGAGGCGGACTCGTCACCATGAGGCAGTCTCCATTCAGGTAGAAGTCAGTAAATGTCTGGAGAAGAGAATATGGAGAAGCATGAAAAAGGAAAAGTCAGGTCGTGGAACACTTTTTTAACATTTCCTAGGTCTAAAAATTGTCTTCATAAAGTCACAAACATACCAACACCAGCTCATTGTGCAGCCTAGCACCAGTCTCAATGTGATGCCGGGCAACTTCTATTAATTGGTTAATACTAGAAAAAAGAGATACATATTTAGTAATGTTGGACAATTAATCACTTTACAATGAACATTTAGATTTGAAACAATACTGTGAGTAAATCTTTTTATTTGTGATTTTTCCATCTTCTATGCATAATAAAAACATGGAGCTCAAACAATTTGTATATTTAAATTCTCATTCTTGCTATAGAAGGTCCCAAACTCGCGGCCCACGGACCTACGAAATTGATTGGGGGGCCTCATCTGTACGTTTTTATAATTAATAGATTAATTTTACATCATACATACTTGAAATTATGTGAAATATCATGTTAAATATTATTATTTAGGTGTCTTTTCCTCAAAAACTTGGACATATTTTTCACTTGACCGGCCCTACTGACCAAATTTGGGCCCCAGGCCATTTGAGTTTGAGACTCCTGGAATAGAGAGTAGTAGTAATATTGAACTGAACCGTGACATTAAAAAAAACAATATCCAATTGCATTTTATGGCAGGAAAAATGAAAAATGTTAGGACTGAAATAGTTCAGCCCTAACAGATAGAATTTCATGCATGTTTCAGGCATGAATGTGTCTGAAACGACTCAGTCTCAGTGAAAACGAAACCCTACAACTGCTCACACAGTATGGATTTATTTTGAATGTATACTTTCAGAATCATTTTGACTTCCTTCTGTATATTTCTGGAAAAACAAAATACCTCTTCACTTCTGCATGGTAGTATTCTTTTAACCACGTGTCCATGTCGCTAAAGGCCTTGTGTGCTCTGCTCTGCAGATGCTTCACATTGGCCACACCATGGCCTTTCACCAGTGCAATTCGCACCTTTGCCGCATTCTCTGGAAAACAAACACAGGAGGAACACGGCTGTACAATCATGTACACACCAGGATGCTCTTATGTGCTCAGTTACTAGATATCTAAGCAGTGTGAGCATACCCTCGTGATCCAGTACAGCTGCATACTCCTTTTGTGATTTGTTTCTGACTTTTTTATCGAAGGTCTCATCTGACCTTTTACCATCAGACTCTACAGGACTGGGAGTCAGAGATGATTTTGGTGGACCTGGAACTGGAGGAACATGATGGAGTCAAGAGGACAAATGTTACGAACACATTCAGGACAAACTATTCTCTTACTACTAAGACATTAAGACATGCCTTTCTGGTCTTTTGATGACTGTTTTCCTTTTTTCTTTTTGCCAGAATCTGTGGTGGCTTTTTCCTTCTCCTTATCCTGTGGTTTCTCCTTCTGCTCTTTTGTGTCCCCCTGGTGGGTTTCCGCTAACACCTACACACACACATACACATCAGCAAAAAATATATATACCTCCATAAAATGCCAACACAAACTCACAGTGCATTACCAATTTGGTGATGGCTCCGACTGCCTCGTCATAGTCAGAGATAAATTTCTCAAGAGTTGGCTGCAAAAAAAATAAAAAGGATAAATATTGTATCTATCTAGTGTAGAGTACAAGTCAAGTGAGTCAATATGTAGATATAAAAGACAACTAAATTAGAACATTAAAGAGACACAAGGATGACCTTGACTAGTTCTGTGTGATACTGTTCTTGCACCTTGGAGACCCTTCCTGGGGAGTCGGGCTGTTTGGATATGAACTGGAGACTGCAGAGAAGGAGGAAACTGTTTATACATGTGTGTGTGTGTGTTCGTGCTGGCCAGTGCTTTGATTGTGGGGCAAACACAATTAAACAGCCTGCAGAAAATATAGAGGAAACACTGTGATGGTTCTTTCCCCTCACAATTTAGGTTTCTTCTTTTTGTCTTCATCATTTAGATGACCTGTGTCCGCTGGTTCAGTACTGCAGGTCAAAATAAACCTATCAGTGTCTCCATGAATTATCCACACAGCTTGTTATTTTTGCGGTTTAAAAAAAACATGTTACTTGCCTCTCGCTCTGGTCCTTCACTTCTGATTTGCCCAGTAGGGGGATACAGACAAAGTTGGAGGGTGGCTCAAGCAGCATCTCTTTGCGCATGCTGAAATAGTAGACCCTAAGAACAGAGACAGTCTCCTGAAAACGGCCCAATTCCACCTGCACAAAACACAAAAACAAATCTCTTTGTGTTAAGACACATTTCAAAGATGATTAATAGATAATTAATACAGCACCTGAGTAACATTTGTTTCATAGCAAAGAGTGTTTTTAGTTATGTAAATGTGACATTTCATCTTTTTTTTTCTTTTTAATAAATGCATCCGGGGTCAATCCTGGACACGGGGTAATGAGTCTGGATTGATGAGGAGAATTAAACCATTGTCAACTCTTTTAGCAAGTCTTAAGTCAACCTGAAAGAAAGGGAATTGACCTGTATGAAAGCAGAGTGGTGTCTGATGATAATGGCAGTGTGATCCTCCAGCCAGCCACTGTGCATCAGAGACGACCTCTCTTTCTCATTCTGCTCCTTGCGCTTGTTACTGATGTCCCGCAGACGTTCATGCAGCTCCTGCGCACAGAGCAGAACGCCTGACTTTCAAGTAGATTCTCAAACACGATCAGTTAAAGAACATTTGCAGTGTAACATATGAATGTATCGTCTTGCATCAAGTCTCAGATGTAGCTCCGCTTTGGTTTCCTCGTCTTCTCTCATGTCATCAGATATGCTGTTGAAGTTCGTCTGCCACTCGGACACAAACTCCTGCTTTACGTCTGAACGCCACAGCTTATGCTTGAACTCCTCCCTACATTTAATGAATGTTACATGTGTTACTTTCTGTTTATATAGATGTGAATTCATTTGTAAAATGTGTAAAAATGTCAAAGAAAATAACGGTACAGCCACAGGAAAGTGTTCAACATGCAAAATTCTTAGTTCTGTGCGTATCTCATGGGCCTTGCTGAATACCTGATGTTGTAGAGGTGATGGCAAATGACAGCTGTTTGTGAGCGCAGCTGCTGCATCACTGTCTTTATGCCTTTCACATAAGACACACATAATTTGTCCCAATGGGAACACAGATACGCTGGGATTTCCTTGAGAAAGACAAGAACAAAATGGACAAATGAGTGAACTGTTAACGCCACATTAGGCACATTAAACCCTTATGAGTGGCTGCGTATGAGGAGCGTATGTTTAACGTCACTCATAAACCAGACTGAAAACGATAGCGACAAGCATAAAAAGTTGTGTCCTACTGGAGGCAGCCGTTCATCCACATAGACCCAGTTGGGTGGAAGTGAATGGGGAGAAGAAGATTTAGCTTGATCCTTGTGAGCTCCATTGGTCACTGAGGAAGGTGATGTCTTTTCAGAACGCCCTATTGATAAGCCAAAAGGTACATGAAGTCATTACTTGGGGAAAAAAAAACCTTCCTAAATAGAAACTGACTACGCTATTTAATTCTCGAATAAAAGTCACTTAACATTTATAAATATTAGTAAAAAAAAAAAAGGTAGCACAAAAGTCAACATTTTAAATATATTTAGTGTTACTTAAATAGTTTAGCTTAAACTAAAACATAATATATTGTCTGATGTAATTTTTTAATCCTCTATGAAGCCAACATCATTTTAAGACCATAAGAGACTTAAAATACAAATTCAAATGTGTTATCCCGGGACTGCTGATCAAATAACATCTGAGGGAGTGTGTGTTGGATTTAGGAGGTGATTCCACACCTGGTGACATTTTGTTCTTTTTAAGGCTGGAAGAGGAATCTTTGAGGCCTGCAGAGTTATCAGAGACGGGTGGAGGTTGTTCCCCCGGTAGAGTAATGGATGCTGTGGAGGGAACATTTAGTGAAATTTGAATTTCTTTCAGGTAAAATGTCACGTTTGCTCAATAACTCAATGAACACCAGATACCTTTATGCTCTGCCATTACGTAGCACTGCAGGACAGACTCCACCCTCTGGCAGAGCACCTCCTCATCTACATTGGCATCAACATGGACCAGAATATTTTGCTTTGAGCCAAACCATTTCTCAAGTTTTGCCCATGTATCTTGAAAAGCTGTGATCCTGGTGGTGAGGAACTCAATATTAAACACATACTGTAGCCAGGCATTTGCACTGATGTATATTCATTTCAGCTGGTTTTACATTAGTTTCTGCTTTATTTTACCTGTGTGGAATCTGTGCCAGATACACATTTTTGTCTGAGGGATTGTGGGTTGTATCAGCAGCAGTATCTGTATTTGCACTAACTATGGGAGAAATACAAACATTGAGCTCTTATGTGTAGAAAGGCACAGCATCTAACAGATAGGGTTTAGGTGCACACCTAGTTTTAACTTAAAACTCCCACCTGCGTGACTGAATGCTCGTCTGATCACGACGTCGTCTGGAATATCCAGGAGCAGAACCAGATCCAAAACAGGATCTGGAGTAGGCTTAGGTTTGGGTGGATCAGGATCCATGACAAGGTCTGTTCTGCTTTTTTCCATTTCTTTCACTACTTTGACAGATCCTCCCAGGGCTTTTTCTAGTAGGTGGGCCTGAGTGATGTCCGCTGGAAATCCCTCCAGGATCCAACCTGACTCTGGTGGAACTTGCCTAGTAAAAACACAGCACATTTTTTTATCCTGACATTGTTGTTCATTTAGCTCACATTGAACATAAAAGTTTAAAAAGTTAAAATTTAAAAGAGAATTGTATCACCTTACAATTCTCTGACACACCACAGTGTGAAATTGGTTGTGTGTAGTTAAAAGCACAATAGGTAATAGCTGCAAATAAAGATCTCCCAGTCAAAACAGTAAAAAAAGACCAAGTTTGATGACGTCAAGGAAGCAGCATATCACTGTCTTGTTTGGTTCCCCTGTGCATTTTGCCCTTTAAAAGGTGAGAACTTTGGTGGAAGGACTAATGACAAACATCAATGAGTCACCATGAACCTTTAATACACACTATAAAATAAAAAACTAACAAAAAAAACAGAGGTTTGCACAGGTTTCTCACAGGTTTCTCTTATGGAAGAGATGTCACAATTAAACTAAAATAATAAATTGATATTATTATTATTATTATTATTATTATAAGTATAATTATTGTTATTGATAATAATAATTGTAATAATATAACTGATAACAATACAATAATAATAATAATAATAATAATACTAACAATAATAATGATGATAATAATAATAAATATATTAAATACATACATACTGTGGATTTCAATGTAATTACACAAATCAAAATATATAAAAAACATTACATATTACATCTTAAAATTGAGATTACACAATATGTAGTGGTTTTATAACATAACAGATTTTGTGCTTACCTGATAGCATCTACTATAATGTCTACTAACAGCTCATTAGGAATTCCATGACCTTTTTTCAGCTCTTCCTCTGCTGCTGCTCCCTTTGCGGCCAGAGTAGACATCTGGGACACAAATAAGGCGGAAACATTTGATTGAACACGAAAGCACAACTGCAATCGGCTTGAGACATACACTGAACCCACTTTACATGTGACTGAATGCAAAATATTACAATTCTGATGAAATAATGAACTCAAGATATTTATCTGACCAACCTCCTCTTCATTGTGGTAAGCATTCAGCATTTCCTCAACCAGTGTGTCAGTTGACAGGAAACAGATGCCATGTGCTAAAAGCAGAAAACGGGCAACAAATAAGTGACACATTTGATTCTACGTCCATTTTGAATAAATAGTTTTGGTTAGGACTTCATTAAGTGGTGAGTTTGTGTGTATGTTTGCATCTTTTCTAAGGCTGCATACCCTTGGCGATCTTGGCCAGGCAGGTGGTCTTGCCACAGCAAAACTTGCCCAGGACACAGGCTTTGAGGATAAAGGGAGGAAATGGAGGTGTGCTGGGTTTCTCGATGATTGGATAAGCAATGTTCCTCAGTCGCTGTATGACATGTCCAAGAATGTTGTTGTTGGTTGGGGGTGATTTGGTCTCCCCTGCTTCCTTTGGCCATGTCCAATCACATACCATGTTCTAAAAAAACACAGAAAAGGTCTAAGATAAAGTGGATCTTCAACAGTCATCAAGTTTTTAATTTAGGCATAATTCATTGTTGCACATTTTTATTTTCAGTATATGGTGTTTGGTTTGTTTTCCTTCATTTCTAATTACTGTGTTTGATGCTGGAAGAGAAATCATCATTTCTTTTGGTTTGGGTTTCATTCAGTTGAACAAAGCTAATGTGAAAGTGTGAGGGAAAAACAAACATGTGCAAACAACATTTAAAAACACAGGTTTTGAACTCACAGTGTATTCATCATATTCCTGGTTGTTAAGTAGCTCCTGCTTCTTAACATCCACAGGGTCTACTGGGGTAGATGACTCCAATCCGGGCAGTGGGTCCTTGATCGGCTCGTAGAGAGGAAAACCACTCAAATACAATTCTTTCCACTCCCTCATCAGCTTCTCTGGAATCAGACTGGACATAACAGCAAAACAATGACAGGAGGCAGAGCTAGATTTAGTAAGATTTACTGCACATGAGATAAATTGTTAATTCAAGAGCAGAATGTTAAAAATCTAAGGTGGTAGAATACATAGTGTGTGACTAATGAGTAAGTTTGTGTGGACAGTACATATCTGTGAAAATGATCTGTGAAAAAGGAGCAGGGAGAAGACTCTGATTTGACCACTTGTCAGTTAAAATACTTAATCACTACCAGGAAAGCCAAATATGACAACACAGTTTCGATTTCCCATAAATTCATCAAGGGTCATTTAGGAGGTTTAGGTCAGTCCAGAGTTTTTAAAGCCCAAAGGCCGTGAGTTATTTTTACATACTTTTCAGTGATCAGTCGAAATTCTCCAATCTTGGTGGCTAAGTCCAACATCTGCTCCACAATGTCCTTGCAGCTGTTATAGTGCTTCTGGTATTTGCGCTGCGCTCGCTCAGCAACAATCTTGTTAAAGAACTCAAACTCCTTCCTGATCTCATCTGCATGGTCCAGCTTGACCTGCTGAGCAAGAGCCTACACCAGGCCCCGTTCAGAAAGACCAAGTTAGTGGAGAAGGTACGACAACGGTGAGTTATTTCAAAATATGAATGCAATTTTTGTAACTGAATGATTACTGGTATTAAAGGTTTCATAAAATGGAGATATTAATTATTGTGTTCAATTGATAAGCTGATAAAGCATGTGACGTTTCATTAAGCTTTCTAGTTTGACAGTAGACAAAACATCAATAATACCCCACATTCCTCACTCGCATGATTTTCTCCATAAATCATCCCTTAAATTAGATTCTTTCAGGGTTTTTTGTTGTGTTTTTTGTCTAGATATCTAGATACATAGTAAACAACACCAAAACTATTGTACTTACTCTTTTAATTACTCTAAAGTTGCTAAACATAAAGTTGTCTAAAATATGATCCATGCAGTATTACTATAACTTAAGTCTCTCATTATTTCTCATCGTACAAAATACCCTGTTGCTGCTGCCACTGTCCTCTCTCCCCACAACACCATTCAGACTATTACTGATGCTAAAGGCAGAAGAGTCAACTGCTTTAAAACACCATAAAAGAGACGGGAGATGACTCGTCCTATCTCACCGCCTCTCTGTACAGAGCCTCCTGATAGTCCCTCTCCCTCCGCTGCTGGTACTGCTGCTCTCTGAAGAGGCGGTTCTGCCGAATCACTTCCTTCTGCACGCGAATTTGCAGGAGCTGAGTTGCCAAACGCAGCTCCTGCTGAGTCTGACGCGTCAGACGCTTCACGAGCTGCTCATTTCGCCATGCTTCCTGCAAGGTGAGGTGAGATCAAAGTCAACAGAAAAACAGCCCATGTGAATTGAAAAAAAAAAACCCATAATGTATATAAAAACATGGCATGAATAAAGTCTCACATATACCAGCTGGGTATTTTAAATGTCTTTTAACAACAGATATATTAACATTTCCGGGTGAGAGAAGTTTTACCTCTTGAGCTTCGTGGGCCCTGAGCTGCTCCACCAGGAATCTATCTCGCCTTTTATCTCTCTGCTTGCGAGCTGCAGCATTCTCCTCCAGCTTCTGTCGGAGCTCCTGCATATACTTGCTATTGGGCTGCAACATAAACTGACTTCCACTTCCATGCTCCTCAAAGCCACTGCTGCTGCCGCTGCCACAGGTCAGAACATAGCCAGCGATGGGCAGACTACTACAATTACAACAGGTCAAATCAGACAAGTGGTCAACATATGTATATATGGTTTATCAAAACAAACAGTTAAATAACATATAGATACAATATTACACCTTGAGGAGGAAGGAACGCCAGCAGTAAGCAGTTTCTTTCTGTTTGACTCAAACAGGTATATTTCATTGTGGACCGTCTGCATGGGCAGAAGAAACAGAAACAAACCCATGTCATGTTTACAATGTTTTTCAATGTGTAACAAAAAACAAATTACTTGTACCTGTTGTATCATTATTTGAAATTCATGGTCAACTTTATAAGAGAAAAATTATTACAAACTATTACACAATAACAAGCTTATGGTTTAAAGAAAACCTGGAAGTATGTAGAGAACAATTTCTTGAGCTTTAATTTCCAAAACGTATTTTTAGAAATGTTAATATAATACATTTAATCATTAATTACTCGACACAATAAGATAATTAATGGGCCTGATGTGACTTTTTAACTTGTCTATTGCCTCAGCGTCTACAAACTCTAAGGTCTAAGATATAATTCCTGAATGATAGCTTTATTTACTGTGAACTGTGTATCACACCTGTGCCTGTCGTTCTTTGTGTTGCTGCTGCTGCTGCTGCTGCTGTTGCAGTCGTCTCTTCTTCAGGTGCAGTTGTTTAGTGTAGGGCGGTGGCTTGGGCACCTGACCAGGTGCGGCCTGGTTAGAAGACATGATGCCAATGAACTTCTGACGGGGCAACTGCAACTCACACACACACACACACACACAGTTCGCAATATTGACCACTGTCAGCAGCAAGACTTACTTATCGTGTATTTCAACATCAACACACTAGGGTTTAAGTTCGGGGTGAAAGAACATATTAATTCACTAAAATACTCTCCTCCCACAAACAATTTAAGGAATAACATCTATATTGCTTTGCTTATAGTATCAAAATATTGCAATACAATATATCGTCACCCCTCTTGTGTTGTATCCTCAGATTGTTTCCAATACAGAGCCCCTATACGTGTTATAAGTAATTCACAGCTCAATTATATTATTATTCAAAGGTCTATGATTTAATTACAAAACAATTATATATTTTCTTTCTTTGAAAACCTTGTGCATTTAATGATCCATGATTAAATAATAACCATAAAGTACTTATATACTGTACATTTTCTCCAGTACCTTCTCAATATTCTTTGTTCTCTCATTCTGGACTTTGAGCGAGCTCTTTTGCTGGATGTGATGGATCGGGACAGCCCTGTTTTTCAGTTGCTGAAATGTTTCCTCATAATGCTGAGTAATCTTCTGCAGCTTCATATCTGCATCCCGTTTCACCACCTGATGTAGTCTCTAGATAAGTGGCAAGACCGTGAAATGAGATGGGGGCAGAAAGACGCAGTTGAATTATTGCATCATCGACAGTTTTTCCATCAAATATCAAATGTTTCTATAGATTAAAATGTGCCGTTAAAAGAAAATGCTACCTACAAAAGCTCATACTATACATGCAATACATCTACACAGCTTCCTTACATCAGTGTACTTGTTATGCAGCTTTTTGTGCAGGCCTGCAATCGCTGCTGGCTGCATGATTTCCATCATGGTACCAGTCATCTCTGCTTTCTTCTTGTTTTCAAGTGCAGTGTAGAGTTGGTAAAGGAGACGTGAGGCGACGCCCTGCTTCTCCTGCATCAGCTCCTGCGCTGTGTTTACGTCAAAGGAGATGCCCAGTAACTGGATAGTAGGCTCAAGGCGGGTATAATTATTCACTTTGGAGATGGAGGTGCTGTGGGGGGGAGGGAAGGTGTGAGGGCCTTTAATAATCATAAACATATGAGCTGGTGAATTAATGAGTTGTCTATTTTTGTTGAGAGAGAGAAAAAAGGAGAGAAGAACTTACTCTTTCCTCGTAAACAAGTGGAAATCATTCTGCAATTGATATTTGTGCAGAACCTCTCCAATTAGGTATCCAGTGGAAAATTCTTTGGCTATGGTCTTTGGCTCTGTGAAGATGAACATGCAGTAATTTACACAAGCAGTGACAATTTCAGCATGTGATACAATAAGCTATATTGTTTTATATATTATATATTCATGTATTTAGAGCAACATTAGATTGAATATTAAAGCCAAACAATGTCATGAGTCATATGTTTTATTTTCTTAAACCTACCTGACCCATTCCTGCAGCTCAACCAAACTAAGTACAAATAATATATTTGTACTAAGAAAACATATATATGTCAGTGGTAATGACTGCTTGTAAAAGTCACAACTATGTACCTTATTTATTTATTTAGTTGTCACCACTAACTAAATAAACCACTGGTTTGATCATCTCTGATAACTAAAGGAGGACCGATTTAAAAAGAAAAGAAAAGAAGATCAATTATTGTGACCCAATTCACAAATGCACGACAACAGCAAATTTGAGCATAATAATGTGATTTTACTGCAATTTGTGTAACAACCAATATTTTTTTTTAAATATTAGTTAAACCAGACATTTACAAGAGACAACTGTTTATTATGAATCACAATTTTATTTAATGTATGTGTTTGTAAAAACATGTTCACATTATACTTTATTAACAAGACAACATGTGCATTTAGGTGGGTGCGTGTATTTAATGCGCATTTAAAGGTCTGTCACGGAACTACGGTGGCTCATACACTTGTTAGCGTATGTGCTATAAAACCTGAAATGAAAACCTACAAAATGGTGGACTTCATTTCAGCAAATAATTATAAAGGGCTTAATCTAGTCACTTTATTTTGAGGCAACTTTATCATTACATTATTGTATGAAAATCGTTGATTTGAGGACAACAAATAAGTAGGCTAAGGCCCACAGTCTCTACCTCCTACTGCCAGGACTAGTTTAGCACCTGGCTAAGTTTCCACAGAGAGCCAAAATATTATGACAGAAGCCGCGACTATAAGAACAAGCTCCCTCAAGTGTCTCAGAGGTGAACTGCAGATACACATGTGTCGCCAATTTAGGTTGCAGTCAGATTCAGAGACCCCCCCTTAACACCCAGCTAAACAAGCAAACAAACACAAATGTGAGGCTCATAACCACCACAGTCTATCTAAGAACGGCAGCAGGTGGTGACTTCAGTCACACTTACCAACAACTTTTGTCAGTCGGAGCTCGTTCAACCACCTGCACAATAAATCCGACATCTTTTATGGAAGTCAGCATCCGTAAAGTGACATTAGCGCCTTCCTCTGTCCCCTTTGACTCGTCTCCTGGTTCTCCTCAGCCGGAAAACGGATCCTTTTATCTGAGACAGCAGAAGTCTTTCATCTTTATGTTGTTTTGTTGTTATTTGCGACAGTTAGCGTCCGGTGGTGTTGCATTAATTCTGTCCTGTGTTCCCCCACGTTTAGCTCTGCTTTAACGTTTTTCCTCAACTCATGTAACATACTCCCAACATGTTTCCTCGGTTAACTCGTAAGCTCGCTAATAAACCGACTGAAACAGGCGAGATACGAGGAAATCCCTGCGGTGCAGTGTTGCCATGGTGACATGTCAACGGGGCTGCCCGACGAGTTTGTTCAGGAGCGCTCACGAGCGCGCGTCGCTCTCAGTTCAGTGGTTCAGTGTCAGCGGTGGAGCTCGACGGTGCCCTCTGCAGGCTGCAGTGAGCGCAAACTGATCCAGGACCTGTCGCTCTTCAAAAAAGGTCAACAGGGACAGCGGTATTTTTAGCAACACTTGATTGCAGCCATTTTACACTAATGAGGGAACGACAGAAAATAAAATACAGGCTAACATGATCGTTTTAATGGATATTTAACATGATCGTTTTCATTAATAAATCTAGTAACTTAAGATTTATTCATAGAATTATTCATGTTAAAATATGAAACACTTTTAGTATGTTGCTATCTGTATAACCTAGGTTACAGCCATTTACAACTGTTGATAAAATGAGGACTGCCTCTCTTTCCATTCTACGGAAGAGGATTAGGGGCCACACCTCAAAAATAACCCCAGCATATACATATATATATATATATATATATATATATATATATATATATACATATACATACACATATATATGTATATACATATATATATGTATATATATATATATATATGTACACACACACACACACACACGTCATACAGCCTGCTTTTGTATTTTTTTGGCTTACTAAAAACATTAAAACGCCAGAATTCTGAGATTAAAGTCAGAGAATTCGAGATTAAAGTCAGAGAATTCTGACAAAAATGCCAGAATTCTGAGAAAAAAAAGGCTTTAATCTTAAAAAAACAGAATTTGGACTTTATTTTATATATATATATATATACATATATATATATATATATATATATAAAATATAAAGAACTAATGTAAAGAAAACCGTTGATTACCACATCGATGACAGTGATTCTTCCTGAAACATTGATATTTAGCCAGTGAAATTTTCCATGTTCAGGTTGTATTTTGCAACATTTAAAAAAGTTTGTTAAATGAACAAAAATCCACTGTCATCAAATTGTTGCTGCTCCAACAACAGAGACTAAGCGTTGCTGTGAAGCAGACATGTCAAACAAATGGAAAATTGAATCATGAAAAACAAATGTTCAGACAAATAACTTTATTGCCATTAAACATGTAGCATTTCACTTTTGTTATAGCGTTAACACGTATCCATTCACTGTCTTTTCATTTCTGCGATACTAAAATATGATGTAAAACAGCACAAATTTTAAAGCATCGTCATAAAAAAGCCTATCCAAAGCGCATGATACACCGTCATGCACATTGGTGATTGTTAGTGTTTTAAAAGTAAAGTGCAACACAAACACGGAGCCGGAAACATTTACAAGATCACTAAGAGTTTTTACACAACATGCATAGATCTTGCAAAAAACATCCAGGGCCAGAGATGTAGATGTGTAAGGCCACAAGTGTACCCTTCTGTATAATCCCCAAGATATAATACTATACAGAGTAAACAGGCTCAAATTGACGCTGGAAGAAACTCACTGAATAAAAAAACTGCATGTCAGCAGGAATCATGTCTGTATGGTGTATCCTCTGGCCCTCTTCATAATTTGTCTATTAAAGCAACACTGCTGTGATAGATAGTAATGGAAAGCAGGCTAAACTATTACAAGAACAGTCACATTTCTTATGTAGGTTACATATTTGTTTTAGACACATTGTGAAGGTTTCCAAGTGTTCAACACACATCAAAGGTAGAGATAACTGTGATTCTATACATGATCTTAGGGCCACACACAGTATGTGTAGTGTTCAACACAATCATTTGCAATTCTCTCGAGAAAGCTATTTAGACCAACATTAACTCTGCACATTGTCATATAGAGCATATGTATATCTTTCAATTTAAAGCAACTTATATTTTTAATGTGGGAAAAAAATGCTAAGAAAATAATTATGTACAGTTAGTTGCATAAAAACAAGGACAAAGGGGGGGTAAAATTGTGTTGATCCACATCAACATAAAAGCATGTAACACATAGCGTTCATAGGTTAGTCTCCAGAGCTCTGCCGAGGAAGCAGACTTCAAGGGAAAACGGTTTGCAGTCATGTTTAAATACTCAAAACTATGCCCACACTTTACTTCTGCTTTAAAGTGATCATCTCTGATCTAATATCTCACACACACACACACAGACACACACACACACACTAAAGTTCTTGCAACCACGTTTCCCCATCAATATTCAGGTTAGTGTCAAAGATAGAGAGGGCATAAAGTAATCTCAGTAGTCAAATAGGACTGCCTGCCTGTTTGGCGTTTGTATCAGTGAAGCCACACAATATAGTTAGTCTCTCATTCATGTCACAGTAGTTGTACTTAAAGCTTGTTGGCTGGAGGCACTGAGAAACAACAAGGAAGAAACTGGGTCAAAGTGAAAATTACAATTAAATAAACACCCTGGTTGCCACTGGACTATAATGTACAATAATAATATTAGCATAATGATGCTTTTGGGAAGCCCAGCCAATGGTGCATCCTTAACAGCCTCACTGTACGCATGGGCAGGGAGCTAATGGAGTATGTTAAGTGAACTTGGACAATTAGTGCCCCCTGTTTGACACCATTATAGCGATGCCAACATCCTGTCAAGTAACCAATATTTACAAGATTATTCCTCCACATTTGTGTCAATAAAAGCTAAAAGGACCAAGTGCCATCATACACTTTCCCATTGGTCCCTTTTCTAATCACAGATTTTATATGTCTACAGTAAAATAAGGAAAATAAAAACATATACCCCCCCCCCCCAAAAAAAAACAACAAAAAAACAACAACAAAGTATCTAAAGGTTCAGTGTGTAACATTTAGAGGGGGATTATTGCGGAAATTCTAAATACTTCCCACATGAAAGTTTATATAAGTGTATAATCACTTATGAAAATCATTGATCTTATGTAGCTTTTATAAGCCTTTTTACATGTACTTTGGGGGGGGGGGGGGCTTTGCTTAATGGAGGATATGTTTCTAAAGCAGCCTGTATGAACAAACCAGCAATTCACGTTTTGAAATGGAAGTTCACTCTGCAAACAAGGATGAGTAACATCCTTTGTGGTAACGTGAAAGCCACTGTAGCTCCCCGACGTGCTCGGGAAAGGAAAGAATGAGCAAAAGCGTCCCACGTTTGTTTCAGTCCCACCATTTCTTACACACTGGAACTTTAAATCTACCACAAAATCTAAACATTTCTGTGAAAATGAATAATGCAAATATGGCTTTGGCACACCCAAGTTAAGACGAGGGCTGCAAATAACCAATTATGTGACCAATGCTGGGACATTTAAGCACTTACATACATACCACCCGATTGTAACGGACACTATATTGTGACATGGAATACGACCAACGCAATGCAGTAAGGCAGTGTGTGTAAAATCCATTATTATTCATCCATCTTGTTACATCTCATTTGTTTGATGCCACCAATAATTTCCTTGAGCATACTTCACGACACAATATAAAACAATGACACTGGCCTGACTGAGAAATGCATGTTCGTAACCATACAAAAATAGAAATGAGAAAATAAAACTCTACTGTTAAGGAAAACAAAACAACAATAACACTCACAAGTAACATAATAGTGTTTGTTCATTAAATTACATCAGTTTGTATTCAGGTTCTAGCTTATCAGTGTATTTCCATTGGGCTCACAACCCACACAATTCCAGACTAAAATAGGAAGCACCACAACTATATCTATGCAAAATAATTCCCATTCTCAACTGTAAGTGCATAATTCAAATAACATGTCAGTTTGTTTTTTTTCCTTTTAGTAGCTCATTGTCTGTCAGAAAGCTGGCATCACCCGAAATGGCAGACCAGCAGATACTGGGAGGAGAGGAAGGTTTTTGTCGACATAACTACATTGTTTTCAAGCCTCAAAACTGGTTTGCTTTCCGTTTCTTCTGTAGTGTAACAAAATTCACATCACCAACAATAAAAACTAAAATCAGGATAACTGACACGTTGTACATGCTGTTGCTCAATGCCCACAGAAAAAACAGAAAAAGGGATTTGTTGTAACAGCCACTAGGTGGCCAGGATGCAATGAATATGGTGGAATAGACATATGACGAAATACTTTTGATTTGCTGTCAGAATAGAAATGTTTTGACATATAAATATACAGATTTTATGATATTTTTCATGATGAGAAACTAATTATATATTCTTTAGGTTTGGAAATAAACATTTGAAAAGGATATTTTGACCTGATGTCAAAGTGCAAATAGAAGAATGTAGTGCTACATCCTTTACCTCGACCATTTGGGCTGAGCTTGTCAGATGCATAACACTGGTGACCATAATGAATCTGAAAGTTTTATGTCAAAGCCTCCTGGCCAGGCTGCTAGTAGTGAGACAGAGATGATATCACGGTTTTGTAGAAGACAGCAGATTAGTGAACCAGGTGGTTGCTGACGATGACACCGGTCGTTTCGCCTCTGCGTGTTCTTCTCCATCAGGGAGAAGGAACTGAGTGGAAGCAACAGAGGTGGGAGATCCAAGAGAAGGTGCCCGGCCTCCACTTTCTTCAGCCTCCACAGGAGAGTCCAAATGCCAGGAGCTCTGGGGTTTATAGCCCCCAGCACTGGCAACCAGCGGTTCTTCCAAAGGCTCGGGTGAAGCCAGGATAATGTCATCATTTTGGGCTCTAGGCTGCATCTGGGGCCGGTAGCCCCCTCCTCCTCCTCCTCCTCCTCTTCCTCCTCCTCCTCCTCCTCCACAGCTGACAGACAGATCAGCATGGGGTTGATGGTCATCAGAGGAGCCTGCAGGATCCAGCTGGAAGACCAAAGAAGACCCTGAGGTCTGGATCCCTGTGTATGTAACATCAGTGCGCGCTGAATCCAAAGAGGAAGCAGAAGAAGCAGAGGAGTCTGGGTAACGTGGCCTGATGGGCCTCTCATCTACAACTTGGTTGTAGTAGCGTAATGATGTTGGCTCATCTGTGTCAACTGACTCATCTTCCATACTCTGCCCGTCTTCATCCTCATCTTCTTCTGGGATAGCAACGAGCATCTCTTTACTAGGATCGTGATCAGACTTATCCACAATATGGATGATACTGTTTGAAGATGGTTTCACGTCCAACGGCCCCTGTAAGATATAGAGCAATACTAATAAGTCGGTTGAAAGTGACGAAAACACCCACAAAAATATGAAATGGGCAATTATAAATTCTATTGAATTAGGCTGATACTCCACCTGTGTCCTTGACCAATCACCAGGAAGCTTGGGCTCAGGAATGTCAGGATAGAAAGCCTTTTTCACCCTGATGGTAAAGTAAAAAGTCAACATCCACTCATCAAAAGCTAATTAAAATGACATATCCTGGTAGTTCAATTCCTAAATCATGTAGAGATAACCCTAATAAATGTTCTAATGTGTCTATGTGTGACAATATTTAAGAAAGGCAATCAACACAGGAGACAAGGATATCAGTCTCACCATTTTCTTTTCTTGTAGCAAATGAAAGTGACAATGACGAGGAAAAATGCTGTGATTCCCAGAGAAGTCAGGATTTCCAAGATCAGCCAATCCACTGTCAGAGCAGTAAACAATATAATTTAGTTAACTTGTGTTTGTACAATAAACACAAATGTTGTCACGGACCAATTATGCGACGATGCACATTACTGTAAGTTTACGTACTGTTTGTTTCCAGCGTTATGGAGGAGGTGGCGCCCGTGTCTTCGCCTGCTGAGGTGTAGGCCTTGACAGTAAATTTGTGGGAACCCTCTTTGAGTCCCGTCACAATGTAGCTCCTGCTTCCTTTGTCTGGTACATTGCCTGTTCAAAGGGGGGAAGCAAAACAGAAGATAAGGCACGAGAGGGAGAGAAAAGAAAAAGGAAGTGAGAAGGACACATATGTCATTCTCCTGTCATGTAATAATAACATTTTAAAAAACATGTTTTTTAAAGAAATGTTATAATAACATGACATGAGAATGTTTTTTTATACAATTCCTTTTTCTTTTTTTTAACAACCTCCACAGGAAAGGCTGTACAGTTGACAAATATTTACCTATTAGTTTGAGCTCCGAGTCACTGCTATTGTAAATGTTGTAACCCAGGAGGAAACCTCTTCTGCTGACCAGAGGGATCTCTCCCCAAGTGAGAAGAACATCAGAGCCCTGCTGACTGGTTGACAGGATGACAGAACTGGAAGGAACTTTGGAAAAAAAACAAGGGAAAGAATAACAATGGGTCAGAAATATAAATCCATTTCTGAAGTCATGACTTCATCTAAGTTTTCCATGTGCAGTGTTCTCCTTACCCAGCTCCTGCACGTATCCCTGCCAGTGCTGAAGCAGCTCTCTGCCTTCTGAGGTGCAGCTGAACAGGGAAAAGGTGTACCTCACACCCGGCTGGAAGTTGGCTAAGGGCAAAGGAAGAGAAATAATTTTACAGTATAATTTCACATTTCATAACGCCCTATTTTAAGATACTGAAGATAAAATGGGTATTTCTGTACATGGATAGATTATTTTTTCAAAAACAGCACATGGACAAAGACATGTAGAAAAAGATACAGTAGATTTTAAATATGCTTAAAAAAAAATCCTCTATTTTCATGGATTTCAATGAATGGCTTACCTGATTCGACCAAGACATCCGTAGTTCCAGCATCCAACTTAATCCAATCCACTGGGCAGTTCCGTGTACAGACGGCATTGTGCCACTCTACCACATAACCACAGGTGGCGTTGTCATTGCTCTGCCAGAACAGAGGGAAACCTCTGTCTGTATAAACTGCCCTGGACACAGCAACAGGTTCTGCGTCTGGAAAGACAAAGATTCATGCACAGCATGTAGAAGCAGCAAGTCTTAATATTCACATTTTATACTTAATATGTAGCCAAAATGAATAACACAAAATCATCCAGTTACTATCAGCATCTACACAAATAAAATAAAAAAATAACCTAATTCCCCCCCCCTCGGGAATTAATATTACATATTTCTGATTCTAATCGTTTTTGTCCTTTCGAAGAAGCTAAGACCTTCAAAACACACTCTCCCCATCTCTTCCACATACCTGTCAAACGTATGACAACATTTGCGGGTTGAGAAGGCCCTTCAGTGTTCTTTGCAATGACGGTTGCGATGACCTTGGTGTCACTGCCAAAGGGGGCAATCTGTGTGAGGTTGACGGATGCAGCAGTCGTATCCGGTGAAAAAATGTGTGTGTGCTGTAGATTTTCTTCAGTGCTCCAGAACGTGACTTCATAACCTGTGATCTGGCCGTGGCTCTGTCTTCGTGTCAGAGGCTGTCAGGACAGAAAGATGTGTACAACTAAGACAAAGGTTTTTTAAAACTGACTTCAACGTCAGGTCTTTCCACGGTGAAATGATCAGACAGTCTAAAACAAAAACTACCTTCCAAACGACCTGCCCACTGCTGTCTCCGTTTATCCACATCCACACATCAGGGGCATCTGGAACTGAGAGAAAACAAAAACATTCAAACAAGGCAAAAACAAATGTTACAAGTGGTCTTTCTTCTGTTAATCAAAACAAACCTCCAACCACATTCATCCATCCAACTACTAAGGGAAATGTGTGCAAAAAAAATGAGCCTGTTACCATAAGTGTTGGTTTTGAAGGTAAATGGTTCACTCCAGTTTCCCCACTTCCAGAAATTCTGTTGGGCCCCGCAGCGGATTTGAACACTGTAATCTTCATCGGGATAAAGGTCTGATAAAACCACAGACTGCAGACCTTCACCAGAGACTGTATACTAGAGGCAAACAATAGACTTCATTACTGTATGGTACATTGATGGCAACACAGAGACATTAAAGTCATATCAGGTCATGAGTGTATGCATATGGGGCAAAGTGGTTAATACTGTGGTGGTATTTCATAAGATGATGCTCTAACATTTTAAATCTATTAGCAAGTAAATATTTAACTGGCACCGCACCTTGTCCTATTTTTGCACCATGTCCTGCTTTTTTAGTGATTGTTGTAGAAAATGTGCTCAACTTAACTGGTACTTGCACAAACTGACCTAATTTGGTTGTTGCCATTAAATGTACAAAGTTAGGTACCCAGCCCGAGAGAAAACATGTACATGGACTTACATTTGTTTTAGATCCATGGCAGGAAAGCTCTACCTGGCACAAAAGAGCCAGGGAGGAATAGCTGCTGTACGTCCACTGCCACAGCACAGTGGCATTCCAGGCATTGATGACAGCGCTCACGTTCACTGGTGCGACTGGATGTACTGGTGGAAGAGTGAAACAACAATCAGTGACCTAACATGAGTATTTCATATCTACCGTAACTTCTGTTTTGAGAAACCACTATAAAATCTAATTTATAGGAACTCTTTCCCTTGGTATAATCTGGTCCACTTATTTTAAAAAAGGGAGGGTGATACATTTACCTCTGTGACTGAGTTCAGCAGAGTCGGTGATGATGTACTGGCCAAGAGGATTCTCAGCTATCAGTGTCCAGTTACCCTCCCACTGTGCCACACTACACTTTTTCTGCCTCTGCTGCTGGCGTCCCCTTGGACAATCCCTAAAAACAAAATAAAGTTGATAAGACATAAACAGACTTGCTATTAATGTGAAAATCAAGACATCAAAATGGAATAAACATAAAAGAAATCTAAAGATAAAGATAGAGACAGACCCAAACACATTCATCATGCAACAAGCCTTAAGACAATTCATGTGAAAAGTCTGACTGCAAACCAGTCCACACGCACGCACTCACACACACACACGCGCGCACGCACACACACACACACGTCGATTAAACTGAGTGCCTCATATTTCTTGTCATCCTCTCGCTTGATTGATTTTTATTTTTCTGGGCAGAAAAGGCCTTTTAGATAAAAGGAGAGGACAGATCATCAATTATGCAGGGGTATTTCTTTCTTTTTTTCAAAAACAAACACACTTTGAACCACATCCTGGTCCTTTTGTGAATCTGAATCAAAAAAGAAAACATTACTCCAATCTCCTCCTCCACCACCTCGTTACGACTTTCTGTAACTAAGTTCAAATGATCAGCCCCATTGATCACTGATGATTCATTACAGATCAGATTTGATGGTTCACATCTATTTGCATCTGAACGTGACTGTGTTCCCAAACAGAACGCATGCACACTAATCCCTTTTTGCAACGACGACGACAACAACAACAACAACAACAACAACAACAACAACAACAACAGACATTATATTTTGGAAACCACTTGGTACTGAAGCGGGAAACAGGCCAGATAAGATGGACCTTTATCGATCTCCCTGTTGCTGGTGCAGGCTGAAGACGACAGTGCATGCATATACGCAAAATAAATACTCAAATCTGAGTTATATCAACCGGAAAAATTAGAGTTTCCAGTACATTTTGCCTTTGCGTTTCCCATTTGACAGCATCTGGGATTTCAGTCACATACAGAATCTATTGTACAGTATTATTAAGTTGATTTGCACTCATTCTAATTCTGCTGGTTCATGGAATAAAAGCAACACAGACCGACCACATGATTTACACCATTCAAACCTATACTATTATTAACAGAGGTACTCATTTTGACCTATGAAACTAATCTCCATATCAGGGATGTGCTCCGCATACGCTCCTTTCCTGTTGAAAATGTGAGTGCCAACAGTTCTGCAACCCGACACGAGCCAGATGGCTTTCAACAAAGCGTCAAGTTTCAGGTCAGGTTACAGCCAATTTGCCGAATGTGCATTTGTGAGCCAAGATAAGGTACAACCATTGTAATGTTTTGCCATTTTCATGCGTGAATATGGTACCTCTTGTTCAGAGTGAAGCGTGTTCCACGTTTGCCAAAGAGTTTCGTGTCCCGTGCTTCATTCCACTGGCATAGAGCTGAGGTCAGGTCATAAGTCTCACACACGAAATCACTGAGCAGTGGTGGATCTGGGAAAAGGAAGTAGAAGATTAATCATTGCTTCATCATATATATGAATAAAGATTAACATTATACAAACACACATTCAACAATTACTTAGATTTATATTAAGTTCATCTAAAGACTTTGATTCCAAACTCAGTCATTCATTATCACCAGCACTATATGGCCGTTGCAAGAATCTAAACAAGGATCTAAACAAACATACATAATAAAATCATGAAATCTTTAAAATCAATACAATTTTAAACTGATCCCTTCAGAAATTACTTTTACACTTTGTGGTTACTCTTTTTGCTTCTCCTATCACCTTCAACCAGCTTAGTTTACATCCACACTACCATGTTCTGCAATCTAGATGATACTTTTATTGATTACCAGAGGGGAAAAATCAAACAGCAGCACACGAACGTTAGCAGCAAAATCTACTAAAAGATAAATAAGTCAGGAACAAAATGGCAGCAAGATATTGGGTAAATAAGTAAGATAATATAAAATACAAAGACACAATGTGCATTATAAGCACATTTCATCGACTCCAACAGGCTGAGTTAACCGCCCTTTTCACTATGAGTGATATGTATAATTTACAAGTCTCAGTTGCTGTCAGTTCAGTCTCGTCTATCTTCTTTCTGTCTTTCCACCCGTCCTCTCTTCTCTCAACCTCCCTGGTCAAGGCAGATGGCCCTGAACCCCCTGGTTCTGCCAGAGATTTCCCCACGTTAAAAGAGAGCATTATCTATCCACTGATGCCATGAATAACCCTTCTTCTTTTTCCAATAACAATTTCCGACAGGCTGTACACAGAGAGGTGCACTGCTGCCCTACACAGTTCAAAGTTCTTTATCACTATTCAAAGTTCAATAATAAATGTTGAGATTTGGCGACATACGAATAGAATTGATTAAATGCAACCCCAGAGCACCACTTCCAAACTTAAGTGCTCCAAAACTACTCGTAGTTGTGAGGAAGGACAGGCATACCACATTCACACTCAAGTTCCTATCAATCTAGTTGTTCATCTTACATCCAACAAACACCACAGCTCCTTGTGGCTCCTTCAGGCTGTCAAAACAGACAACATTGGTCCCCCAGCTGCTGGATGGTCCCTGGTTAACCACTGTGGTGGCATAAGTTCGCCTGCTCAGTCGTGTCGTATTCATGATTCTACTGCCGTATTGGATAGAACCAAAGAGCTGCCCCTCTTTCACAATGCAACAGAAGGTGGCGTTGGACCCCACTGGCATAATTCTTTCCTGGGGGTAAACCTGGAAATTCTCATTGCTGGGGAGATCATTTCCTGAGAGGAAGTGACAGAAGAAAAGTCTTTATAAATTTACCATTGAAAGACAAATGAAGAAATAGATACAAGGCAAGATATACATTTTACAGTCTATTTAGGCACAAAGGAAAGCCATGTGTTTTGTTATAAGGTTCCTCTAATTATCAATATTCTATAATATATATTGATTTACTGTCCTGACCTTGAAATATCTGAGTGTTGCTCCATTCACTCGTCACCTGGCCGTCTCTTGAGCGGACTTTGATCGACAGCGAGGTACACTCCAGAGGGTCAAGTGAGGTCCAGTTCCACTGGTGCAAACCACTCACCTGATTCATTGTCACAGACACCGTCTCCTACAGTTAATCCACAGAACAGGCAGTGAGGGACTGAACCAGAACAATATCAATCTGGTAGATGATGATAGGCAATGGCAAACAGCTCAACCAGAAAAAAAACCCCAACTCATTTGGATAATTGTTTTATCTGCTAGGGCATCATTCAAAAATCTAATTAACCACTAAAGTGAAATGGGCTACAGAGGCAAATGAAATCCATGTAACGTAATCCATAAAATATAATTGTCTGTCACTGGACTGGTGTACATGTCAGCCAATAAATGATAAGAATATCAAAGATATGTTTTTCAACACATTTTTCAACACACCCTACTATAGTTTGTCCAGTACCACAATTAAATATTAACAATAACATGACTGCCGTGATTTTGTTTGTCGCTTATTGTTGTATAAAAAGAAATGAATACCAGTCCATAAGTGAGTATCCAATTTTTGACCTTAAAAATGCACTATGAGTCCGGTTGTAGCTCCTTTCATGTGACAGTGCAGACAACTTGTAATACCACAAGTAACACAAGCAAGAGGAGAAAATGAAACAAACAACAAATACTCTTACATAGAAGACTGTTTCATTTAGTTCAGTTCGTAGAATCATGAGGTCAAACGTTGTGGCTGCTCCTCCCAGCCAAGATATGGACAGCTGCTGGGCAACCATGTTGGCCGACAGGCTCACCTGCTGCGGTACACCAAGGACTGTGGTAAAAGAAATAATAATAGGGACAGATTATTTAAAAGGCAGGATACACGTTGAATGATGAATATAATATCAGCTCCACAGATTTACAATGAAGAAATATTTTACGACATGGCCCTTTAAGCAAACTTTTCCATATATACATGCAACAATATTCAGCTGGTGCACTGCGTGTTGCAGATCCATTGATCAGAATTACAAGGGTGGAAAGTGAAGTCGTTTGGTTCTCACCATCTTTGGCAAGAGTGTGGGCCGCCGAGAGGCCCAGGAGAACACAAGTGAGCCAGACTCGGCAACAGAGAGACTTCGATTCGGGACTGGCACTCGAACGAGGCATGGTGATCAACTGGCCAAGCGTCTGTTTGCAGAGACTCCGGTGGTGGTTTTGTCCACTACAGGAACACCATGCAAGGCATCCCGGGTAGCAAGACAGAGACAGAGGGCGTCCTGTGGGAGAAGAAAAAGGTAATTGTATAATGAATACAACAGCAATCCTCTAAAATGCAGACCGATCTATCAGCTAACTGAGAAAGTAAATAAAACTCCCTCTAACTCTAAGCACAGAGGGCTGCTCCAAACTATGACGGTGATGCTGAGAAACTGAAGGTGGAGTCACAGAAACAGAATGTCCTTGTTCATGGCAAATTGTGCAAATCAATTTCAGAAGATGTCTGTATGTTAGTGGGGTTAGTGTTGTCCGGAGAAGATGTGCTTATGGAAAAGATGTTTCTTGGCTTTGATCAAATTTGGCACCTAGTGCCACAATCAAAACGAATAATAAGAACAATCTCGACCGTGACCGCCTTTGGTGCAGGAATGGCAACACCAGATGATGTTCCTTGGGGAATGTAGTTGGTCTGTAGGAAATTGTTACCTCTATTTGAATGTGGCAGTCATGGGAAGCCAGTGGGAGTTCTACAGCAGAGCCAACATGTGTTCTTTTAGGCTGAGAGAAGACCACACATCATGCTGTAGTCTGAAACATCTGTTCACTGTGCATTAAGAGGCCAAAAGTCCTGCCTTAACATTCAGTATCATCTTCATTATCAGTTCCAGTATTATTTTAGAACTGTGTACTGTGTGGTTAACTCAGTGTAGTAGTTTTTGTACTACATGTTCAACATACCCTCCTTATTAAATTATAAACTATTAAAAGACAGTTGGAAATAACAAAGAAGAATCACCTGAAAAAAACACTTACATGGAACATTTTTTCCAGAAACTTTCATCCACACCAGCACAACCTGTTTTATACCAACAGGAGGGTCACAGTTTATTCATTTCTAGTGTCAACACTCCTCCTTCCCAGCAACCTTTAGTCAAAGAGTTGCCACAACTTGCTCATTGGCTGTGGGTGAATGCACCGCAACAACAACCACGTTCTTGATGTACTATTGCCGTTTGTCCTCCTCCTACGACTAAGTCAACCACACAAGTCTTATGGAAACAACAGGTCATGGGCCAAATAGGTGCTCTTAGAAATCTCTGAAACTACAGTTTTGATTACTTGTTTGCTGCAACAGGTTCAGACATGAACATTTGAACAAGGAAAAAATACAAAATACATCATCTTTTTAAAAAGAAGGTCTCGCTTATTGGACCTTGTAATATATAACAATATAGTGTCTACATACAGACAATATATTATGTTTTTATTCATTGTTTATACATGTCCCACAAATATTTGTGTTTCTAAAAAGTATTAACAGATATTTAAATGTACAAGTCAAGAGAGCTTAGACAATTTAATTAAAAGAAAATGAATCATCTTTTCTGAGTAAGCGATACGTTCGTGTTCTAAACCTTTAATCTTCATGGGCTTCAGGTAGTTGAGATGGAATTGTAAAAATTGTCTAAATAAGATGATTATTAGATTATTTAGCACTGTGAAATTAATTACCTGCAGTCCTAATTAGTATATGGCCAAATACTCCCAATACTAGAACTACAAAGGACAAGGCTTGACCTGGGTGTAGCAGCATGTGTACCTAATTCTGCTTTTGTGTGTTTAACTGTCCCCAAGATGTTGTGGTGCAGTTTGTCTGGTTTCCCTCAAGACAGGCTGGGACAGGCCTCAAACAGCTTGCTGCCTTTACAAAACAATGCTCACACGTACATAACCAAGCCCATTCACAAGCTGAAAACAAATGCAGTACACACCTCACAGTGTCTACTGGTGGATAAAACAGGTACATATGCTGATAAGTGTCAGCCAAACACTGATAAGTGTCTTAAAAAAGCATTGTAAAATAACAATAAAAGCATGACCCTACTCTCCTTTTTAATAGCATCACGGTGGATGATTTAATGCTCTTTTTGTCACCATACAGTAAGTAATACCAGCTGCTACAAGTGCCAATGACCTACCAGTGCACAGGAGGCAATGCAAACAAATCATTCCGGAAAGTGAAAGTTACGGGAATAAGGCTGTGTTTGTATCCCAGTGCCTCCTGACCTTTAAGTTTCACTCTGAATCTGCAGTTATCTTCCTTGTTTTCCAAGGAAAAACATGCAGGTATAAAATGCAGAAATTAAACAAGAAGATATTCACTTTATGGCTGAATTTCAAGGTCAATTCCACACAGCTGTTTATTATGTGTGCATAATATTTTTGATGAGTTGTTCCACAGATTTTTTAAAGCATTTTACAACCTTAAAAACATCACCTTCTAGTGAAATTCAGAGACATGGCTCAAAAGGAAATACAGCTGTGTCTACAGTGACCCTACATAAAAGGACCAGTGTTTTAGGTGGTCCTGGAGCCTAGAAATCATTTTCCAATTTCAACACCAGCCTGAAATGTTTTACAACCCTTTAATATATCCTTCAACCATTGAACTCTGTAAAAAAAAAAAAAAATACAACGCACTGATGGGAAGTGGAAAAAACAACTCGCGATTCTGGGAAATCTCACCGAGAAACTGATATCTATGAAAGCACACCAACACACAAATCAATACATCTTGTCTGGGCATCTGTCGTTGTCCTTGTAGCACTAATACATTTGACCACAAAACAACAAAAACCACAAGAATGCTGTTGTCACTTAAAACCCTCATCTATACGCCTGCAGTGATTCTTTTTTGTAGAAGTAACAGACTAATTCAAATACAGTTTGCCTCCCCTCATCACACTGGACTTTGCCACTTATCTCTTTGACTACTATGTTAGTAGGGCAGCCATTTGGAGTAAGGCATGGAAGCACAAATTGATTCACCTGCAAGTCACATAGTGTGTGAGTGTAAGTAGTGGCTGAACATATGTACACTCCATCTAATCTGCTAATAATCAATGCTAATTCAACATTTCTATAAAATGTTTAAAATAATTAACAACAAATGGCTATCAAAAGTGTTCAAAGCCTAGGGGAAGATTTTTTTATTTCTTCTGTAATAAGTTTGATCATTAGATGTGCTTGACTCGTGGATACTGTTTTAATTCCGCAAACACCAAGGCAAGGAAGAGGCATGTAAAGGGTTTGCACATTTATTTCCAATTATTGTACATCCAGGTTACATTTGCATCCACATAAACCCAAGCCTCTCTCGGATCAACAACACATAGAAATATTCCCTTGATGTCCCAGGTTGTGAGTGACGATTTATAGATTTAACAGTAACATAACGGTCAAAAAACCTTTTTATACCAAACCTAGTACAGCTTCTTACAGACACGTCCACCAAGGCCAATTGCTAAATATTTTTCAGTACATACCTACCTATTGCCAAATTTAGTCAAACCTATCACTGTTAGGAGAAAGGAAAAAAAAGAAGATTGGAGCAGTTCCATCACTAAATAGACTGAAAGGGGTGAGGAAAGCTGTTTATAAATGAGCTGCTGTGTTTTTCAGTTGGCGTTTACTCTCATCAGTAGCACATACATTCTCAGCCTTTCTATCTTTAACCATTTGTAGCCACAACCTTCAAGCACCTGACAAAGACAACCAAATTTTAAAACAATGATGAAAACCTCGGGTACTATTTTCTTTACTGAAAAGTATGTGGGATGGCAGTTGAAGCCGACTCCAAGGAAAACCGGGCCTAGACTCAGTAACACTGTCATTACATTGTCATTTCACTGTCATTACGCCGTCATCTGATGACCACCAGGGCCAAAGACATAAGCACACAGTGGCTTTAGTGTGCTATACAAGTGTGGTGAAACATTTTGAAACATGGGCTTAAGTTGCTGCTAATTATGTATGACCTTTGAATGGAACTGGAGGAAGTCCGGATACTCATGAAAGAATGTGTAAAAAAAAAAAAAGGAGAACAGTTGAGTGTGTCCGAGTGATAGGTTGGTGTGCTGACCCCAGGGAAGAAGGGACATTCTGTGCTGTGTGTAGCTATTGGAGCTCAACCAAACAGCGTTTCCTTCCTTCCCTTTCCCTGTAATCTTTAATGAATGTCAATATAAACCTCAGAGGCAACAGGAAGCAAGTAAGAAAGTCCCTTGTCTTGTCAAACTGCAAAATGTATTTTTCGATAGTGTCTAAATTACTGACTAAAGACAATAAAAAAAAAACATTTACCTAGATTCAGAATCAACTCCCTCCATTAGAGAAATAAACAAAATATAGAAAACACAGAGAGGCTATTGGCCTGCCAGGTACAAGTAGACAGTTTATTTTTACCCACATTGTTCTGAGTCACCCCATAAAGAAGGACAGGCAGCAGATTTATTCCATAAGAACATCAAGAACAGGATACAGCACCAACTGCTAATGAACCTTAGTGCTGTTCTGAGCAATCTCCTGAGTAAGGTGCGTTTATGCGGGATCTAAATTAAATGTCCCACAGTTTTCAGTGAGAAACAACTCCTTATTTAATGCACATGAAACATATTGACAAACTCACTATATATTGAGCAAGATAGATGGATAGATTTGCTTTAAAGATTGTAAAACTGGAAATTAAATCTGGGGAGTCTTTCTTCTGTCTATCTTTCTATCTGTAATCATTCATAATTATTAATATAATGATCAAGTGGGTATTCTTAAATTCCTGAATTGATTTTCACATTTGTCCCTTTTCTTAAAAAACAAGTGGATCTGTGCTATATGTCATGTACAGGGCAGACACTGGTACAAGTGGTTCAGCTCAGTTTAGTGCTGAATGATGTGTAAGAGACACAAACTGATCCGAGTTCTTAGTTTATTTGCTGAAGAGCTATTATTTGAAGGTGATGATGAGACGTGAAGCCACGAGAACTGAGTAAACTGTGTGTTGATTCTACGTTGTTTAGTCTGTCTCTTTCCAGGGAGAGAATACAATAACTAACAGCTGTCTTGTCAAAAAAAAAGTGCAAGGATTAGAGAGCAGACTTCCTGTCCCTGCTGTCCTTGCCAAAACTTATAATAGTGGATGTCCATATTAGTTACAGCATCTACTACTGACAATCCATGCTTACAAGTGTGTGAAATACAGTTTATAAACAGCTTAAGGCACAATTAACACCATTTAATATTAAAAGTAGGCTGCAACAAGTAATTGATTAGTAATTTAGTAGCACCAAATTAATTGCCAACTATTTTGATAATTAATGATAATTAATGTGTCATGTGGAGGATAAAGCAGTACATGATGGATGGACGGTCCGTATATATTATTTAAGTTTTAAATATATTAAAATATGACAACTGAATTAAATCAAAATTAAGCGCAAACATTTGGAAGGGCAGGGGCGAAAATTAAAAGGCCACCTACTGCGAAAAAGTAAAGGATGCATACTGCGCACTGGTGGGGCAGGCGCCACTATTATAAATGTTCCTACATTTTAACACACCTATACAGAAACATCCTTTACAGCACATAATCACTTTCTATCACTAAGATGGGCATTTTCTACACAGCACTGAATATAATTTCTTCTAAGAACACTCTTTGAGACACTGTCATGTAGGAACAGTAGGGAACTTCATAAAGGCAACCTTTTAAATTGGAAGGACACCCATAGGAAATGAAGTTGCAAGGGCATCTTATGGGACACCCACTTTTCTCCTCTAGAAAGGCACTCCTTTATAAGCAATCAATTATTTAAATTTCTATTTTGCTTTAGAGGCCACAAATGAAAGGCAGCCAGTAGGGCTGAGAGTGATGGACATGGTCCTGTCATAGATCCACACTGTAAGACACTATCTGGGAAATCAAAAACATCTAGTAACCATGTTCTAAAGACTCGATCTCTTCAGTCTGTGAACAACAACAACCACCACCACGATGACGACATACACATTATCATATCTGTACATCCCACCGTAGGATCCTTCAAAAAAATAAAAAATAAATCCCGTTCTCTCACTTGATACCTTATACATTTTGATTTATAATCGCTACATTTCAGGACAAAGTAGAGATCAGAATAGGTATCCCCGACTGTATTATTATTATGTATTATTGTCACAGGACGCTTTTGAAACATTAGCATTAGCCCCAGATCAGTGTAATAGATACTGTTACAGTCAGACGTATCGTAAACAACAGCACATAGTGATAGTACTTAAGATATGTAGCTTTCATCTTTACTGCATTTAATCAGTATAGACATTGTAGCACATGTGCTGATTAGTGCTGTTTTTGACCATATCAAATCAACCTTGAGGCCAGCACCCCAACACACTCACAAACACTCAGACAGGCCAGTGATGTTTGAGATAAAAAAGTGCACACACACACACATACACATACACACAGTGCTAGCTACCATGAAATGTTGTTAAATGATAGTGATAAGCGGATACATTAAGTCAAAATTACCTCTGGTGAAGCAAAAACGCCTTCTTGGTAATGTTTAAGCTTTATATCCAATTATTTAGCTTCTTTAAAAAACAAAACATGGGGTTATTTTCTTCGTAGCCCAGCCTCAGCTCCACACGGTGCAGTTAGCTCTTTCCCAATGAAGCCACATTGGAATGGGATTACTGGAACAGTGTCCCACGGCCTTGATTGACAGTTACTTGGACCAATGGGCGTCGTCTAATCTGTTCGAGCAGGGCTGGAGAGGGCGTTGACCTGCTGCGTTAAGTCACACAGGACAGACAGGGGGCCGGACAGAAGGGACAAGCGAGGGGTCAGAACATTTTTCCATTGGTGGACAAAGTTGGACAAAGTAAATGATGATTTGACAAGCAGTTCCACCGCTTCGTCACCGAATTGAATGTATGAGTGAATTAATTTTTTCTGACAAATTAAAAAATAAAAACGGAATTTGGATAAAAGACATGGCATAACTTGCAACATATAATTATACTAAAAGAGAAAAAAGACATAACTCCATTAGAGTAAGAAGTGTGAATGTATGTCGTTAAGGAGGCTGTCATAAGAAACTCTATTTAGTTAGATAAAAGATTAGATGTTACATGTTATTACATGTTACATTGAAATACGGTTTTAGCCATTATATGTACGGTTCCTTTTCTTTTTTTTACACAATTCTGATATATATTTTGGTTGTGGAAAATGAATATACGTGTAGCTCCTAGTAGATCTTTTAGTCATTTGGTTTGTGTGGGACTGGTTCCCCAAACTACCTGGCAACCTTCCTGGCAAGTCTCTGGGGAAGTGGTGGAGGGAGGGAGAGAGAGCTCTTATTATTTCACTCGCCATGTTATCTGAGCATATCCTCCGCTGCAGTAGGTGGCAGCAGAGCTGACCAGTGACGAGTGGGCGAGGCTTCTCTCCAGCATCCAACAGCGCCTCTTTTGAGCAGCGCTCACGAAGTTTGCTTTGGACACAGGACAGTTAACAGACCGCGGCAGTAGTCGCTCTGCTGAAGGAAAACGGTGCCACAACGACATAGAGTCTCCGTTATACACGAAAGGTGTGTCATATGGTTTTAGTTTGAATGGACGTTGGATGAGTGGATGTTTATCAGCGTGTGTCAAGTGTCCTTCACGACCAACGGTTGCTAGGTGCTTAGCGCGCTGCTAACGCCTCTAGCTGAACGCTGTCATTAAAATGGCATTAAAATAGGCTTTTCAGCATGATTTTCAACTCTTGTCAAATCTCGTCATGATATATACACTCGACCTTGCTTGTACCAAAGTGAACCCACATTTGTTTGGCAGTTTTGATACACCTAATTGCTGGAAACATTCCTCGCAGAGTTTGTTGCATATCGATGGCATAATTACGCAGCTTTTGCAGAAAAACAATCTCATTCCACCATATCCAATAGGTCCATCGTATCGATGTGTTGACCCACTCCTTATCAATAAAGTTAGCAATCTTAGATTTAATCAGAACTAGACTTATATTTTTATTCGAGTCCATCTATTTGTTTTGCTTCTGTCAATCTCAAGAACCCTGTGCATATATTATGTCACCTCAGTTACTCAGCCATATACATGCATGCACACACAAATCAAAGGAAAAGAAAAAGTGACAGAACAAACTAAAACCTTCAGAGTCCATTAAGTCCCATTAAGTGCTATTTTTTTAACTTGTGTGCACAGTGTAGGGCTGGGCGATATATCAATATACAATGTATATTGTGACATGAGACAAGATACCATCTTAGATTGTGGATATTGTCAATCATGATGAGGTACTTGTGGTGACTTTTCCTGGTTTTAAAGGCTATTGCATTGACGATGATCATATTTATTATATTGAATAAATCTGTGAAATACACTAATTATTATAAATTCAATATTATATATATTGATTAAATAAATAAATAGAATTTATTTTAAAAAGTCCCTTGATGAGTCTTCTTTCATATTAAGCCTAATTGTTTATAATTTCCTTAAATACCCAAATATTATTTATCTTTAAAAAGTCAAAGAAATAAACCAGGTATTATTTGAAATGAAAGGTAATAACTGCATGTAATTAAATTAAATGCACTTATGCATGTAATACAGATCATAAACAAAAGGATATTTTATTTGAGTGTATTTACAGTGTGTTGTTACTGTTCTTTGAGATGCGCAAACATCTCTAAAGAAAACTTTTCATGAGCCCAGAGAAACAACCTGTGTGCACTTTGTAGCTTTATATCCCGATGTGTCTCGCATGTCGGTTTTTAACCTAAAAGTATATTCTTATTTATAAATGTTATTGCCGTGTATCGTTATAAGATTTTTTTCCTGTATCACCCAGCCCGACGCACAAGATTACAAAAACAAATGGTGCTTTGTACAAAACTGTAAATGACGAGATATAAGTATGATGTGGAGAAACATATTGATCATAATTTGCATTGAGTTAATTGGAGGAAAATTCATTACAGCATGTTACTTAAAAAACAATACTGTCTCTTGAGCAGCTTCAGCTATGTTTCCATGAACTTAATACAGTGACACTGGAAATACATGTGACGTGACTGAAGTCCATAGAGAAAAAATCACCTTTATTCCATGAATGGCTGATTAGATATTTGCATTAAGGAGAAGCTGAACTGGTGTTCCTAATGAAGTATCAGTTAAGTGTAGTTTTTATTTTATTTGTGCAATAAAAAAACTACAATAAAATAAAAAACTAGGGCTGAACAATTAATCGATATTCAAATCACAGGAGGGGCAATATTTGTTAATAGATCTATTGTTCTACAAACGGAAGAGAACATTGTTGTTTCTGCACAAATATCACACAGTAATCATTTAGAATGTGTTTTTGAATGAAAATGAGAATAATGATGTAAGAAATTACTATTTCCTATGATATCACAATTGCTGTCAAAATAATCACAATTAGATATTGATTCAAAATCGTTGAGCCCTATTGTGCACACCTTTCTCAGCACTACCAGAAGACCTTGTGGTCTTGGTTTTTATGAGTCAGTTAAATGGCTTTTTAAAATTATGTTTCTTTTCCAGACCAAAGATGGTACAGGACAGTGCTCAGATTCGCCGGCAGGGTGCCCAGGACTTTATGGCATACTACGCCTTTGCCTGTGCCAGACAGGAATCAGTCCCTCTTCCCTCTGTAAAGATGAACGTTGACAAAGGGATGCTGGACTTTAATGGGGACAGGCTCAAGCTGACTGACTGGCCACCAGTGCTCACCTCTATCTCCATCAACAAACATCTGCACCACATCGCAATAAGCAGCACATATCAGGCTAGTCTCGGTCCTGGAGATGCAGGCAAGTCAAAAATAATTTCTATTGTATTATCTACTTGCCATAAATAAAAAAAGCAGTAAGCTCAGAGAGCACAGATCTCCACCAATGCTGCTCAGTTTTCCAGTTTGACAATACACCCCCCTATCAAGCATGTTTAACAATTGCTTTCAAGACCCAAGTTCACCAATATCTAATAATTTCTTCTTCTTTGTGCCATATCTTACATGTAACTTGTTACTTTTGGGTTATGTGCTTGCAAACAAAAAGACAAACACACTGGAAAACATAACTTCCTTGGTGGAGGTAAGGCCCATTTTACCACTTTTACCTTATTAACAATGATCATATCATCACTAATTTCAGATAAAAGGTATTATAAGTCTGGCTTCAGGAAGAAGATCCCAGTTATTCGCTCAAAGGACATGACATTTAAGCTGTGCAAAGCCTTAAGGGAGTGTTTGACTATCTCCCCCAACCTCAAGACTCTACAACTCAATGGGCTTCCACTGAGAGAGAGGGACCTTATCATGCTGACAAAGGTGGTGCAAACTCCAGAAATCTTGTATGCATTGTTTAAAAAACAACAAAAAAAAACAACACATACAATGAACAGAACTTGTTTTTTTTTCCAGGGTTTGGCAAAAAGTGTTTCACTGCAAAACCTTTCGCTGGCCAATTGCCCAATTTCTGATGAGGGTTTAGAGGGTATGTATGTTTCTTTACACTATTATATATTTTTAATTAGAGCAAAAGTAGTTGTTGCAATGTCTGTGCGCATGTTGTCTTTGTAACGGAATAACATAATGTGTTTCAGTAATTTGCCAAAGTGTGAAGTATTCTCCAAGCATCAGAACAGTGGATTTTACAGGATGCAATCTCACCTGGAGAGGAGCAGAGCACATGGCCAACATCATCAAGGTGAAATATCTTACTACTAATTGTCTTGTCATATTGTTTTTTTTAATGTGTTTTTCTGACATGTATAGAGCCCAATAAAAAAAAAAATACATGCAATTTTTTTCCTCAGCATCAGGGTATGCAGAGGCATGGTACTGCCTGGGCTGAGTCTCTCAGGTATCGACACCCACACTTTGAGGCAATGGGAGGTCTCCGCCGTGTCACTCTTAACTCTAACACATTGATTGGGGACCGTGGTGCTGCTGCTCTTGCACAAGAACTAACAGAGGACCTCTGGGTTAAAGGCTAGTTTGCCCGATTGGGTTTGAAAGAAATACAAAGAAGCAAAGCAGTTAAAAATTCTTTCTTTTATTACTCTTGTTGCTCGGGGTAACTTATTCTATTTTGTGACTTGTTTATCAGCTGTGGACCTACAGAGATGCGGTCTGTCCAATGAGGGAGCTCGTCGTTTGCTGGAAGCCTTGAAAACAAACTCTGTTCTGTGTGTTTTGGATGTTCGTAGTAATCCTCTAGTTGGTAAGACAACACCTTTATCTCAGTCTTGTGAAGACCAAATGTTTTCACAGTGCGTAGGACTTTGGGTAATGTGCTACGTGGTTGGTGTTGTGTGTATATTGTGGGTGTAAAGTCAGAAACATTGGAGCCTCCAGGTAGACCTGGTGCGGACTGGTGGTTAGAGTTCTATATATCTATTTCTATTTACATACATGTTATTATCATAATTGTTATTGTTTTAAATATGTAGCGTTTAGAGCTGCAACTAACGTTTCTTTTCGTAATCGATTAATCTGTCGATTATTTTCTCGATTAATCGTTTGGTCCATAAAATGTCAGAAAACCTTAAAAAATGTTGATCGGTGTTCGTCAAACCTGGAAATGAAGATGTTCTCATATGTCTTGTGTTGTCCACAAACCAAAATGATTAACTTTTAATGATTTCTTTGTTATCCAGAGCAAAGAAATGAAGCTTAAACAATCGAAATCCTGTTTTAATCATGAATCAAAATAGTTGTCGATTAATTTAGTAATCGATTAATAATCGATTAATTGTTCCAGCTCTAGTACCGTTTTCAAGCTCGAATAAGTCCTTTTCATACAATAATTACTTAAATTGTGTACTAATAGTCACTAATTTCTTTCCTTTACAGACAAGGTCCTAATTAAAACTATAATAGAGAAAGTACTGATGAACAGTGAGGCTGATGGACAGTCACTGGAGGTTGGTGTTTCTGCAGCTAATGTCAATAGTAAGAAAAAAAGTGCATTTGTCGTGAATTTACTGTGTTATGGGCAGCTGTGCGTGTGTCGTTTTCATGTTGCACAACAGTATTCTTGGATCAAGCCTGCAGCCACTGAGCCACAGAGAGCTTCAGGCCCAAAGAAGCCATCAAAGCCCAGAACCATCAGGGGAAAACCCTCATTTCGGATAGGTACAGTATATATGTGTATATTTTTTTAATGTTTGTTTGTTTTTCCCAATACAATATAAAACCAACTATTAAAGAGAGTATTTTTATTCCTGCTAGTGAGCATACACTTATCTTTTGCTTTACTAGTTGAAATCACCTCATTGAGTTTTACTTAATATAACTGTTATTAATGGTAATCCATCAAGCATTTATCATCACATAGTCTGCCTACATCTGCCCTGGTTTAACACTGAATTAAGTACAGTAAACAGGATGAGGGGCGTTGCATACATTACTATTACATTACATTAGTGCTATGTGACCGTTTTTCATTAACAGAGGCCCATTGACATTAGTCTGAGCACAATGCCTGTTTTTCTGGTGCAGCCGCATGTAAATCAACATCTGGAGGACGGAGCTCAGGTGTTGTTCAGGTTCAGAAGCTCAGTTCGTGTTCCAGTTACATTCCTTGGCGAACTGCTGCACGAGCTGGACGCCAGAGGTGAGAATGGTTATCATTGAATACATTTTTTTATTTCTTTCTATTTTAAAACTATGATAGAACAAATGATCTGATCTAAAAATGTTGTCACAAACCTAGGCTATCTTTTATAAAACCAACCATAATACAATAAAACAGCATGTTTCAGTCAGATTTTACAGTATGTGGGATATTTTTGTTGCAGAGGTGTTCCTCCTGGAATAACTGTGACAGACCAAAGCTTTCAGGTAAATGTTCTTGTTTTCTTTCATTTTGTTTGCTCCACTGTCAACCATGTCAAATGTGACCAAAGTGTGTGTAAAATAGATTTAAACTTTTCATTTTCTGTTCATTTACATTTTATTGATTAGGGTGCCACTACTGTGACAGTTAATGTGGATTCAGGCTCAGAGGGAGAGGAGGAAGAGGAAGAAGAGACGGTGGAAGTGGAGCAGAGGCTGTCGTCTTTGAATCTCCAGGACAGGATCACTGAACGACAGTTTGACCGTTTGCAGGTCAGTCTCAACGTGTTAATATACCAAACAGGATCTTTGTGGTTTAAGGCTATTTTCTGGATCTCAAACTCTCATCTGTGTGCATTTTTATGCTTGTCCTGTAGATGGAGCTGAGAGAGTGTCGTCTGAGGTTGGCAGAGGAGCGCAGAGCCAGACTAAAAGCTGAGTCAAGGGTCATGGAGGTGAGGAAAATTTGCATTTTTTTTTTTTAGTTTACTTAATCTTTCTTTTAACAGCTTTTGCTTTGTTTGACTTAGCTGAGACAGTGATGATAAAAGTGGGACCATTCTAACACCCTCTGATGTATAGCATAACATTTGTGCATTCCGTTTCACACTTACAGTATGTCCTTGGAGGAAAATACATGTGCAACTCTCTATATACTTATATAGCAAGTAGCAAAAAAAAAAGATGATGCTCTTTGCTTTATTTGTTTTCAGTACGAGTTGGAGAATGCTCGTCTTCGTGATGCCAATCGCACTCTGACAGATGCACTTACGGCCACTGGCTCTGGATTAGCACCACCTGGTGCTGTCAGTGTTCTAGAAGACGAGGCTGTACTTGAGAGTATAGAAAGCTCATTTACTAAATTCCATGCTTTCCTGGATCTCCTCAAGGATGCTGGGTGGGTATTCAGTTTCTCTTTTGATATGAACTGGGTCTGTCCCAGTCTATTCATCTCACTGTGGAAGCCATTTAGTGTTTCAACTATTGTTCCACCAGTTAACCTTATATCCAATGTATATGATGTCTGTAAATTTAAATTATATATGATGTTTTTTTCTTTCTCGCTCTCGTATAGCTTAGGGCAGCTAGCTTCAATGGCTGGAATTGACAAGTCAGATTTCCAACATCTTGGAAGACCTCAGCTGTCCTCCACAGTAGGAAGACATTTGGATGTTGAGGATTTTCCAACAAATACTGACGCTCTTCCATTGGTAAGGACATGCAATGCTAAAATAGAATAGAATAGAATAGAATAGAATAGAAAATACTTTATTAATCCCTTGCGGGAAATTCTTTTGTCACAGCGCTCCAGTGTACAAAGGTAACAAATGTTGTAACAGCAATTTTTTTGGAAATTACAAAATTACAAACTATAAGAAGAAGTAGGAGTAAACATAGGAATAAAATTACAAAATTAAAGAATACTATTAAAATAAGAATAAATTTACAGAGTTCTATTAAAATAAGAATAAATTTACAGAGTTATTTATCATACAGAGAAAATGTGACTTCAATTTGAGATTGAGACAACAAATCTATACCAGTTTGGATCAAGTGTTTAATAGTAGGGCTGCAACTAATGCTTATTTTTCATCATTTTTGATTATTTGACCATTACTATCGCAATGTATCCATCAGTGTGATATATAAGATTACACAATTACACTTACAATTTACAACTTGCTTATTTCCAGGACTTTGCCAGATTTGTTTATATCAGCTCTATGTCAGGTCGGACTATTTACAATATGGAGGCTGTTAACTTCCTACTCAGAGAACCAGGATTGCAGAATATGTTTTAGGATTTTAATGTCCGTCATTTTCTGTCTTAAGGTAACCACTGCTGCACCTGCTCTCCCTGGTGGCCCAGCTGAAACCACCACTCTCAGATCTCGATCCTCTGTCAGGGCGCCCTTGCCTGAAGACAGGCTTCAAGATGTGGCCTTCAAAAAGGCCACCGGTCTTGCAGTGGAATATGGTATAGGTGGAGAGAAGGAACCAAATCAATATTCCAAGCCATACACCCAGCATGAGTCTGGTTCTGAACACAGTTCATATAGCCATAGATCCTTAGATAAGGTTTCCTCTGGTGGAACATTTAAAATTCAACAAAACAAACACAGAAGCAATAGCAATTCTCAATGGAGTGATCCCCATAGTAGAAGTTATTCTTCACATAGTCATGCATCTTATGCTGGATTATCAGGAAGATCGAGTGTTAGTGACATCATAAGTGATGAGATGGAGTCTGTGGGATCAGATGAGTCAAGGAACAGTAGAAGGGCAAAGCATGGTGCAAAAGTTCAGTCAGGGTTAGAAGGGAGGGCCTATCCTGGGAGGGAGGGCTTGGAGCAGATGAGGTCTTGGGGAGGTCCAGGGCGGCAAGAATCCTTCTGAAAAGCTGAAATACCAGAGAAATGTAGAAAGTGGGATTGTTAGTTTCGGTCCTCATTTTCCTCTTGGCTGGTATTGATTGACAAACATGTCCATGTATGGATAGCAGGGTTTTTTGTATGTAGGTGCAAGTCTTTTGTAGGCATTTTACACTTGATGACAATGTATAAGATGAATTCATTTAAGTGCCATTGTAGAAATTTGGAATTCCAATCTAAATGCACTCAGTTTAGGTTTTACTCTAATTCAAATCCACAACTCGTCATCCTCTCAATGCCAAGTTGTCTCTTCCCAGTAGTTTTACACATTTGTATCTAGAACTCACTCGTGTAGATATTTTTGATGGATATTTTATATTAATATTTATATGACCCTTTTTCTAAAAATATTTTATGATGTGAAATTGTGTTCTGTTTGTTGCAGTTCTATGCATCAAATATTTTACAATATAATACATGATGGCAGGTTTAGATTCTGTTTCTTTTAAATTCAAAAACTGATTGATCTGCCACTCAAAGGTCAGAATTGCCAAAAATGCGTCATCACACAAGTAAGCGGTTGTTTCTGTTGTTTTAATGTAACTTGTTCATATCATTATTTGCATTGCGCGCTAAAGAAAGAAATTAACTACTGAAATGAAATTAAAGTGTGACACCTGACACAGGTGGTTTTACTCATATTTTATGTTTATAAATTGTGTCCTAAATACTTTTGTGGACTGGACTTTTTTGCATAAATGCAGATAACTCCTAAGCAGAATCAAATTCTGTAGTAAGCTGTTTTTCTCTCAGTGGCTCAAAAGTGGCTGTAAGCTACCGAAAATGATGGTCTCTGTGAGTCAGAACTGCTCTGTTGGATTGAGCCTTTTTTCCATTACTAGTGAGTAGCAACCTCAAATCAAAGCCACAAATAGAGCTTTCTGGAAAGTGTAACATTTGTAACACCCCCTATTTCTTCACCCAATAGTTTAGTTGCTCATTTAACCTCTGTTAACTCTGAAAACATGCTTCTCAAATGGATAAATCCACTCATAGTGCAATTTAAATGGTCCATAAGATATATATGAAAGTTATATTGCATTATGGCAACAACTTAGTCATAACGCCCCTTTCTACATGTATTACATTTAAAGCCAAGCTAAAAAAGAAATGACTCTGTTCAAAAGAAATGTATTTTATTATTTGTCACATTCTGTGATATTTGGCAACTCATACAAACATATGTTGACGTGTAATCAGTGTTCCTTATTGAGTGAATTATTTGAGCTAATGTTGACTTTATTTGTGTTGCAAAGGGGAGTCAAATCCAGGCTAGTCTATTCAACTATGAAAGCTATGAATTTAAGTTTTAGCTTTCAATTGCTCATTAATGACCGTGACACTAGAGGTAATTCGGTCAATGCTTAGTTCAATGGTTAGTTTAAGTGTTCTAATAAAACAAGAAGCTGTGATGTCATAGAGTCTTGACAAAAACATAGCGTACTACATGCTCTGTGACAGATTGTTTCAATATCGATGTACTGAATCTGCTTTGATAAGTAATTTATCAAAGTTCCTCCTCCACTGTTTCGGTGTCATAGAAGATTATTGTTATCGTCTCGTTACACAGTCTCAGACTCTACTTTGCACTTTGAATTGGCACCGCCAGAACAAAATGAGAAAACAAGGTGAAGATTGCTGCCTTGATTTATGAACTCCGCAGATAGGAGACCACTGTTGTGTCACAAACTGTGAACAGAGCGGTGAGAAGAACTGAACAAACAGAAACCATTCCAAGTAGAGGAGGATGAGGAGGAGGAGGAGCAGTGGTGACAAAGCACAGACCGCAAACAAAACACCATAGGAAAACTGACACGCTCCCAAATTTCACAGTGAGACAAGCGCACTATTGTTGTAACTACATTCCAAACTAGCAAGAGATACCACCACGGGTCAGCATTCACACTCATGACATTCTATATCCTAAATGAGCTGCAAAAACAGCAGCTTCATGTCACACCAAGCAGTAATGCAACCTGTGATTGAACATATAAAGTCCTGGCTGCATCAGCGTGGTGTGGTTATTTAATTAACCTTCACTCGGATTACATTGATCTGTCGGTTGCTTTGCCTTCACTCTGACGTCCAACTCATCCCGAACCATCTCAATCAGGTTTAGGTCAGGTGACCGTGGAGGCCAGGTCATCTGACGCAGCACTCCGTCACTCTCTTTCTTGGTCAAATAGCCCTTACATGGCCTGGAGGAGTGTCATTGGGGTCATTGTCCTGTTGAAAAACAAATAATGGTCCTGCTAAGAGCAAACCAGATAGGATGGCATGTCGCTGCAGAATGCTGTGGTAGCATTTTCTAAAGTTAAAGTTTTGACTGGTACTGTACGTTAAAGAGCTCATCATAACATATGGCTGGGCTCATAATAATCTTTGAAAACATGCCTGGCTTCATGTCGCTGAGAGGCTCAATGTCTTGTTATTCTAGTGGTTGAATGATCAGCCAACAATGTTCACGGCACGGCATGTTCCCGCTTTATTGAGGGGTTAGTCATCTGATTGGTATCACATGGTGATCGATAATGCGCAGAACCGTGCACAGTGTCAAGGTTGTCTCGTCATCGTTATATAACGCTGGCTGCAGGCCATCCAATGGTTGAACTGCAACCGACGGCTGTGCAGTGAGGGGGCACAAACAATGATGAAATGTGACTGATGACGTTTGTTTGTTGCTTGACCTCTCAGTTGGTCTTGAAAAAGGTTCAATCTGAGTGCAGAATGGAGGAGTTACTTAGTTGTAGTAGTTTTTACTGCAATAAGGTAGAATAAAACCATTTTTAGTTACTTTCCAGGCTACATGTGTGACTTATCTACAAACCACAATCTGTTTATTTGCTTATCAGTGAGATGCCAACAGTGTCTGGTACTTTTCCACCATTATCAGTGCCCCATTAATATAATCGGTTTATTGATAAAGTCATAATTCATCACCATTTCCCTTGGATCAAAGCACAAGTGGCAACACTGGTTCCAGACGGGCTGAATCTGTCAATCATTTGCTGTATCTCTGCTTAATGTGTGTACTCCATTTATATAACCTTCAAGAAACCATTAGGGGCCAACTGTGACAATATATTAGGAAGTCACATAGCACAGATTATCTTTGTTCTTCTTTTCTTTCAATTTGTCATTCGTGCAGTAGTAAGACATAAATATACATTTTCTTTTCCCTTTCAATACAGTATCTGTAAGCTTATCACATTCGACTGAATCCAGTCTAGAAGGAGCCAATGCTGTCTTTACCTGCAGCACTTTGTCTCACGCAGCTATCGCTTAATTGCCACTGATTAATCTGTCCAGCTTATCTTTTGGCAGCTCCATTTCCAATTCCTTTTCGTGAGATGAAAGCAAAAAAAATCTTTATGTAACAAGGAAGAAGTGACTGTTGCTGTTGACTGACCAGGTCTTTCTGGCTTAACCTGGCACACCATCCTCAATCAACTGGAGGTCAACTTTACACAGTCTATATCTCTACGATCACACACATCAATTTAGCTGATATATAGTTGCATAGTTCTCTATTGGTGCTATAACAAGCTGCATTAATAGCAAAATTAAACTAGACACCCCAACTGGGAGCCCCCCTCTACCCTGACTATCTAAAACAAATCTATTTTACTGACCTCATGTCTCTCACCTGACAGCTCTGGATGTGTCCCGATTTGGACGCATACTTCAACCAGAAAAAACAACCTCGAAAAGAAGAGGACCATGTTGTTTTACCTAAACAGGGAAACTTGAGATGACACACCTTTTGGCCTGAACTTCTCTAACTATAACAACAACAACTTAAAAACCAAGCGTGCCCCATCCAAAACCTCAGCACTTGAAATGTCACATTGGGGAGAACACCAGGCAACTGCCACCAACTATTTGAATTTGGCCGGACAAGCCTCCGCTGGTCAGACGGGGCTGCACAACAACGACAAGAAGGAGATCTCACACAACAGAGGCTGTTTGTCTCTGCACATTTCTGCCCTGTCATTGACTGGCAACACGTCCGTGGTGTTGCCTGCCTCTCGCCTATTGGTATGAATGGGTGGTTGAATGGATGAAAAGTGTCGTTTCACGTCTTTTCTTTGGTGTTTTCAGCCAAGAGACGTCAGACTTTCCCCACTCCTCAGGTGAACCCCACAAAGCTTTCTGAAAGGATGGTACTTGGTCCATATTAGGTTTACTTTTTGTTGTTGGAGAGGCGTTCCGTCTAGATTTTTTGAAAATGCTTTCCAAAATGGCAAAGAAAAATGTTGTTTACATTCCGTGCCGTGTCCGATTGGACGTGGCCTTGTAGAACCTGATAATGTAATAAATCCCTGATAATGTAATAACCCTGCTAATGTAATAAAAATTTGCACTTGAGTCCATTGAAAATGTAATAAAACCTGATAATGTAATAACTTGCTGATAATGTTATAAAGTGAGTTCAATGCATCCTTAATGTTTTTTTCGGCCATATTTGATTTTCTGCCATCTTTGATTTGATTCATAACCTTTCAAAGGCTTCTCTTGTCACACATTTTGTGTAATCTTCTCAAAACATCGTTCAGATGATCTTCAGACCATGCCACACGAATGCATTCAACATCTTGAAATTCAAAGGCACTTGGCCATGGCAGCCAATCAAACATGACGTTGAGGTCACCAAACAGGAAGTAAGCCAATTTCTCTGCAACCCTTTAACATATTTTAACCAAACTTGGTACAAAGATTCATGACAAAAAATGGTGACCTTTGATCTCTGGGGGCACTGTGTTTAAACTGTTTACTTAATTTCAACACAAACCAGTACACACACAATGCACAAGTTACTTATATCCAGAAAAGCAACCTCATTTAAAGCCATCATTTTAGAACTTAGAACTCTATGGTTGATGTCTTCATCATGACTATTTTTAACATGGATTTGAACTTTCTTTCGGCATCCAGGCCTCCACCAGGCCTCCACCAAAAAAGTCTCCTTGAAAAAGAAGTAATATATATATAATATATATATATATATATATAACAATATGAATGTTTTGAAAAAGTTTGAGATATCAACATATCTACAAAATGAACTCACTTGTCTCTTCTACTTCCAGTATATATCTCTGACTTGGTATCTCCCATAACTCAGATACTTGAGCACAAGCCATGCTCTCATCCAATGACAATGCTTGGCAAATCTATGTACCAAGTTTGGTTAAAATATGTTAAAGGCTTGCAGAGAAATTGGCTTACTTCCTGTTTGGTGACCTCAACGTCATGTTTGATTGGCTGCCACGGCCAAGTGCCTTTGAATTTCAAGATGTTGAATGCATTCGTGTGGCATGGTCTGAAGATCATCTGAACGATGTTTTGAGAAGATTACACAAAATGTGTGACAAGAGAAGCCTTTGAAAGGCTATGGATCAAATCAAAGATGGCAGAAAATCCAATATGGCCGAAAAAAACATTAAGGATGGGTTGAACTCGGCTTGGCCCAAGGGTTCCAGTGATACATCGTTTGTGAAAAACAGATGAACAAGTCAAAAGTTAATGTACATACATGCATGTCCAACTTTGTCCTGTTGGTGGCGCTAGAGCTCTCGAGCTTGCGTTTGCTTACACAGTATCACCACTTGAACCCAAGTAACGGGTGGTCTGCTGTTACATTATTACAATATTGGGGAATTATTACATTATCAGGACCTGCGAAATGAAGGCTAACCTGATAATGTATGAACCTCCCGTTAATGTAATACTTTATTACATTATTGGTAAAAAAGTGTATTACATTATTGGGAAATGCACTTTATTACATTATCGGGAAGTTATTACATTATCAGGTTTTATTACATTTTCAATGGACTCAAGTGCAAATTTGTATTACATTATCGGGGTTATTACATTATCAGGGATTTATTACATTATCAGGTTCTACAGGCCTAAGTTGCGTAGCTGTTCTCATTAGACAATGGTTTTAATGTAATGTTTGTATTTCAGAAGTTACACACTCCAGCTTTAACCCTCAGCATCTCGTCCTGATATAACTCCCTCACCACCAAGAAAGACAATTGTTTATTTCATTCTTTGCACCTGTGACAAAATAGCCCTGCTGTGTAAAAGCAGGGCTCTAACCCTGTGTGATATTAAAATAATGTAAAGTAATGTGATAGAAGAATACAGCATTACAAATGAAGACATCCCAAGATAAGGTTCTGTGAAAGGGTAATCATGTTTAATGGTCTTCATTTATGGCCAGATTTATGAGTTACTGCATCACACAAATCAGGCATGCATTTGACAGTGGTACAAAAGGTGCTAATGCTGTAAAACTACAAAATTCATAAATACAGCCACAATCAAAATATGCCAAAATCAAGAGAGGAAAAAAATGTCGCCTGCTAATAACACAAAAAAAATAGTTCCTCTGTAAAACTCTCTTAGTCAAAAGTTGAGCATGAATACGTTTAGGACAAACATGGTAACTGGCTGATTCAAACACTCCTTTTATGGTACTTTGTAAATAAATTACATTTGTTCTTTAAAAAATAGAAAAGAAAACAACATGACTCTAACGCTTTACATTTCTTAATCCAAACAAAAATGTAATAAACACTTCTTTTTTTGTTAATTAGTCTGTACAAACATGGTTACATTTCATCAACAATTTATTTTAGGTGTTAAGACTACTTTCGAGTGGTATCTACTGACATTATACACAGTTATAAAAGTGCCCCGCTAAGAATCTAACTGTCGATTGCGGAACTGTTTTCTTGCATTTAAAAAAAAAAAAAAAAATCCTCTTTTGAAATGCTTTAGCTCTCGTCTTTGATCGTGGGCCGTAACTTTACACAAATGTGGGAACACTCCTCAGGCCTGGCAAACAACAACAGGCATGTCCGAGCCTATTCATGCATTCATCCTGTGCACGTCTGTATTTCACAAGCTTGCAGTGATAAAGCCATTCTAATTACAGAGCTGTCCTTCGGAACTGGCCTCATCCTGATTTCGCTTCGTCGTCGTTGATCAGAGTTTCACTTCTCCAGCGGCTTCCTCCTCAATCCATTTCACATTGTCATTTTCAACACAACTGCCTTCTTCGTCCGGAGCCGCCTTTAGTTGTTCTCTTGCGAGAGCGCCGCCTCCTAAGGAAAGTGGAAAAGATGAGATTACGGGGCGAGGTCAATAAAGTAAACTGAACATGGCTGTAATCGTTTCCGCCTAAAGAAGTAAGAAAACAACACTGTAAAAACTATTTGGTCACACGGGCATAAAATAAAACATCACCATTTAGTGCTAATGGGTGTACGATGTGTTAAGGTCAATATGAACACACACTTTTTTACTATCTTATCTCCTCTGTTTGTGTTGCAATCGAATGCTCTTACTGTACACGGTATACTGTACCTACACAGCTTGTGGATTTCAGATAAAGCCACTAATGTGGACAGAGTGGACAGAGACACCATTCCATTTAAACTGAACTTTAATAAAAACCAAATCCCAGCCCCGTTGTCAAAACTACATCCCCAAATCAATGGACATCATTGTCTCTAGGAATTTGTGTCTTTTTTTTGTACATTTTATACCGTGTTTTGTTTATATAGCTGTAATTATGTATATATTGTGTTCTAGTCTATTCTTTTCTACCATTTAGCACATGATATGTTCTTATGTTCTATTTATGGGATCAATAAAGACCATCCATCCATCTATCCATCGTTTCAGGTCGGGGTGACTCCACTGGTTGCAAAAGTCTCTACTTTGACTGATTGATTTTCATCATCAGTGAACCCTCTCCTGAGGAGTCAATGGTGTCAATCCCTAGTTTCAGGTCCTCTTCAATAGAACTTGAAATCAGTTTCGTAAATTGTGCATTTAGTATGATTTAATAGAAAGTAAACGATGACACATGGCTCCCAAGGTCTACAAGGTTTTTTTTTATATATACACCAGCGCAGCGTGAAGATAAAAGACCGTTTATGTGTTCTTCATTATTGCAAGTGTTTTTTTCTTTTCTTCTTTTTTTCAAGATATGATATTCAAGCATTTCTGTTGAATCAACAGCAAGTGGAAACTTCTTTTAAAAACCCTCCCTGTTCAGGGCTCCGCGCTGTAAATGTTTAAATACTGTGCCTAATGTGAGAGAAAACATGCTATTAAAATGTCCAACATCCTGCTCACAAGACGGGACCTTTAATGGGGTGGCATGTGGGGAGGCTTCACAGTACTGTATGTGTCTTCAATTAACTCTGTGTCGTGATCCTGTCTGACTTTTACCAGGTGAGGACTTTGCTGTGTTGTGCAGGAGCTGTGATATATATATACAGAAGATATGTTGTATACATTAGTGCAGTTATGCATTTCCACTGTCCCCTACGGCTTTTATAGTTAATAAAAGAATGAAAAAACAAGAGGTTCCTTTGTCTTTGTGTTAGGTTGTAACATTTATAGTGACATCACTTCATGAATCCAACACATCCGCAATCTGCAAAGACTTTACTTTCTGCGTCGACTGACTCTGATGGTTTTATTTTTAACGTTCTGTATCATTTCTTGATACGGGAACCTCACGGTTTATGACCAACAAGTTTTGTCACCCATTCTCGGGACACTTTACTCCCTATGGGTGGAGCTAAATGGTTAAAAGTTTGAAATTCTCCTTTGTCCCTTGTACAATAAATGCACTCCCTTCGCACCGAGTCTTGAACAGTGACTTAAATAGAAGGGGTTGTTCTTTTTTTCCCCTCCTTTTTCTCCTCGCGGTTGTTGTTTATGTACCGTTGTGATTGTATGTTATGTTGCGTTGTCCTCCTGCAAATCAATTTAACCCTTGCGGGACAATGAAGATCTGCAGTGAGTTATTTCAAGGTGTTGAGTGCAAGGAGTGCCTAACTCCCACTGACAGAATTAGATTTTGCAAAGCTGGGCTTCCAAAGAAGAGTGTCTTTTTTTAAGTATGAACCAGAGCATTTTGCAATGTATGTTTTTAAGTCATAAAGGCATTTGGCGAGACACTGTGCTGACCTTTTTTTTTTTTTAATGTTGGTACTGTTAACATGCTCCAATGAGTGTATTGGACACCAAAGTCAAGTTGAGGCCATGGTCCCAATAGACTTGCACCATGTTTTGTGAAATTTGGTGCAACTTAGTTTTGGCTTTCTCCTACCGGGTTTCACCTTTGGGGGCTCTACTGAGCCATTTTGCACCACTTTTACCCTTATTTTTTTATAAAAGTTCTGAATTTTGATCTTAGTTTTCACTCATGTTTAGCGCCTCAAAATTGAGATCATTTCGGAAGAAGAAAAAACACCAAGTTAAAGGAATTCCCATAGGTCCTCGCACCACTGTGTGAGTGCTCGGGCCCCAATAAAAAAAAAAAAAAGTCACTTACAAAAGGAGTCCTCTCTCCATGTTTGCTCCAGAATGTCATTTTGACAGTGTTCTTGTGCCCCGTCCGCTGGTCAAAGGTCTGGCAGGCCTGGAAAGGCGGGCTGTACAGGTGCAAACTGACTGCACACTCAGTATGGCTGACATTTTCCACACGATGCAGGCCAAGGGAGTCTAAACACACACACACACACACACACACACACACACGTGAACACACACGTGAACACACATACATTTAGACATGTGATGCTGTGAATTGGCTCCGAGGAGTTACTACTAGCTGTGCTGTGGGCAAACATCACACCAGGACTCTGCTGACTTTGTTTAAATCGCTGTCCGCAGAGATTTGAGGAGACAACTACTGTACATACTATTCATTGTACAGTGACCCACAGACACAGTGTATTTTATCAGCATATCTAACTCGTGAAGGATGTTTGTTCTAATGTACTGGACATAACACAATGTGAGCGTGCCAGTTTAACATCGTGATAGAGCTTGAGTCACATTGTAAAAGGGTACGTTCTTACCATTTATGTAAGCCACCTTGTTTTCCTGGAGGACTCTCTGTGACTTCTGGACCATGTTTCCGTGAGATTTACTATCTGGCCACTTGAACAGCGTCTCCTTCAGCTGACCCTGAAGCAGCTTCATGAAACAGTGGGAGTTCGTGTGGTCGTGGATGCTACTGCAAAGCGTGAAAAAAGAGGAACATCATGTCTGAATATGATAAGACTCATGAGGCATCTTCCTGACATTTAGAGCAGGGAAGTAGGAAAAGTTAAGGCAGGACGACCTTTGGATTTGGAAGAGTTTGCATTTTTAGAAACTCTAGAAACTCAAACTGGACGTTACCTAAATGAATGTGTAGTGCAGCATTACATTACGGCATTAAATGAAATAAATGAAACCACATCCCCATTAATACCACATCACTACAGGAGAAAGTAAGTGATAGACCTGTAGTACTGTATGTACACCATATCTATGATCTAATCCAACCATTGTTAAGTTTATTTACTAAAAAAACATATAAAACATTTATGCCTTCCTCCCACATTAGGCAACATATTGCTGACAAAGTAGTGATTAGACACCAGTATCATTAGATAAGGATAATTCTTTGTAACTTTTTGTGTCTGTCTTTCTGAAGAACATCGGGTTCTCTTATCTTTACAAACTGATAAAATTAATGACCAGATTATGGCAACAGTAAATCGTGTTCCTACACGCAAGCGATATAATAGGTTTACATTTGTTGGAAGCAATTGACCACAAAATGTAAAATTTGCAAGTGTCATGTTATTGGTTCTGGTGCACGTGGGAGCGTCTCTCACCTGCCGTGGCCTTCACCCCAGCACAGAATCATGAGATTAAACTTCCCATTTCCCTCATCAACCAAGTTCCTTGTGTACCTGTGGGAAAACAGGGACACATGAGCGGCACGTCATGTCATACTGTGCGGTACTGTCTGGCTTCACACTGGTGATACTGTTACAGTGAAGCTTCGCTCACTAAAGCCAACAGAGCTGGGACACGTGAGGGTGTTTTTCTTTTTCCTGCAAAAGCCGAGGCGTGAAAGCACACGCTGCTTTACAATCCTTGCATAATTGATTGTTGACACATGCAACACACAGATTCACACACTGCTGTAGATACACATCCACAACATTCTGCAGAACATATCATGAAGAATTTGGCAAAAATCTCTACCTAAATACATATTTATTCATTAGAGCTGAAACAATTACTCGATTAATCGATTGTTAGCTTTTGTTTGCTTCTTAAATGTGAATATTTTCTCAATTTCTTTTCTCCAGATAACAAAGAAATCATTAAAAGTGAATCATTTTGGTTTGTGGACAAAACAAGACGTCTGAGAACATCCTAATTTCCAGGTTTGACAAACACCATCAACGTTTTCTGACATTTTTTGGACCAACCGATTACTTGATTGATCATGAAAATAATGGATTAATCCATTATGAAAATAATCCTTAGTTGCAGCTCTATTATTAATACGCACATCTAGCAGAGAGTAGCTTATTGTAAGGTCATAGGCCAGTATCAACCACAGAGTAATACATATAATGCTGCAGCGTCTCTATTCCTGGACACTCAAATACAGTTCAACACAGCTCCATGTCTGTATGCAAAGTGTGCACCATTAGGTTGAGGTTTATTTGCAAAGTTCATTTATATGGCTAATTTAATTTCCTTAATCTGTACATAACTATATTGTTGTCCTGCAAAACTTGGGGTCTTTAAAAGGTTTGTTTGTCCATTCTATTTTCATCCAGCAGACTCTGCTCCTGCACACTTTGCTCGTTCTGTAACTACCGTGCACGTTTCCCTGTGCTCCCCGTGCCATAGATTCCGTCACTTCCCAAATATTTGCAAGGCAGCTGCAGCTCTCTGGTGGGACAACAGCCAGTCACACCACCCAAGCATCAGTCTGTGCACAGAGCGGCGGGTGTGTGTGTGTTTCTGGGTGTTGATTGGATGGCCGCTCACCCTCCCTCCACTGACCCCTCACTCATCAAAACACTGGGACACGACTGAGGCTTTTGAAAAAGAAAGTGAATAAAGCAGCCATAATTAGAGTTGAGGGGCCCTATGATGGCAGCTTTACACGTTCTGAATTCACTGTTTTATTTGCTGTTGTTATTTTGTTATTTTTAGTAGTAGTATTATGATTATTTGATTGTAGTTGTCAAAAAAACATGCAAACAAACATGTTTTTAGTGCCTCTACAAACGGAAACCTGTGCAAAGGAAATGGCACATATTTGTATCACTTGATCAAACACTATAACTTTTTGTTTGTTCTTCACTATTTCTCCACTTAGTGAGTGAAGGATGTGCTGAAAGTTCATTAAACATTGTATGGAAAACAAAAACACATAGCACTTGTTATGTGGAATTGTATAAATGTCCCATACCTACACCAACAGTAGTTTGCAAGGTTTCCAGATCTAACCTTATAATGCTCTACATTAACTGCGTTGTAACATTTGCTATTTGATAATAATAAAAAAGATGTATTATCTTCTTATTTCTATTTAATTCAACATTGTAATAACATATGTGTAAGACAAAATACATTAAAAAAAGCAGTTAGTTTTTTTTCTCAATAAAATGTAGAAGCAGCAGATTTAAAAAAGTGAACATTAAAGTAGCAGATTTAAAAAGTGGAATTGATAGAAGCTTATATATCTATCTATCCATATATACATATATAAGCTTGTATATATACACATATGTATATATAATAATGTTGATATTTGCAGGATTGTGCAACAAACCTGTACTGGTCAAACTGAGCATATTTCATCCATTCGTGGGGCTTGCTCTCATATGATTCCATGATGTCTTGGACCTCCTCAACATTGATGCGGTCACTCTCGAAGATATTGTGCAGGGTTTTGATCAGCTCGTCCAGAGTCTCTGGCTTCACCAGCTCAGTCTGCTCCATCTCTGCGTCTCTGTCTCTCTCTCAGCTGTGTGCGGGACGCCGTCGTCAACAAAAGTCCGTCTCTCACCAACGCTGCGCAGCCGCTTACTTTTTATAGGCCTGGGCTGTAATTTAGGTGCGAGCCGCTGATGGACTGTACCATTGCGACACGAGGTGAACACCGGCCGCGCGCACTCCTTTTAAAGTAACTGTGGGACACGCGCACAATGAAATGTTGAAAAGCAAACTGGAGCCTGCATTTTCACTTCACCTACTATGTAGAGATTATACTGTGGAGATGATTATTATGTTGTGCTTGTTTTAACACAAGCTGTGCACTCTTCTCACATATTACAAGCACTTAGGTTGGACTAATCCGCTTTGATTCCAATTGTACCACGTTGTCACACACGCAGCCTCTCTTGTTGCCTCTCTCTCCCCCCTTTTCTTTCTGAGACACTCCTCTAACAATTGTTGTCCAGCGTCTCTCACTTTATGGCCATTTTCCCCCTCAGAAACACCGTGTCCAGGGCGTGTGTGTGCAGAAGAGAAGTGGGTGGAAACGACAAAACGTGGGAATGAAGATTGTATGGAATCAAAATTTGTTTTGGGAAAACACAGCAGCTTTCCACACTGCACCAAGTCAGTGCATGAAGGAGTTGACTCAAGGAGAATATAAATCTGTGCACAAACAAAAAGAAAGGGAAAATACTTGTTAATGCAGCTGTTTGGGGTGTGAGCACTGGTGGAAAATTGTCACTGCATTGACTTCCATTCATTTTTGGACAGCCTAAACAAAGATGTTATCCCTAAACCATAACCAGTTAATGCATAGCCCTAAACCTAACCAATTCCTCATTAGGTTTTGGTCTCCATGTGGACTACTGGTCCCGCAAGATCAGTGTTTATGACAGAAACGTTCTTGATTTTATGTAATGAATATTCACAAATGTGTAAGTTTATACTTATGTTTACATGAAGTTGCATTGTCTTACCTGTGTTTCTATTACTTTTACTTAAGGCGTTTAGTTTTTTTCCACTATTTACTCACTTATTGAGTATATGATGATCTGAAACTTAACTGGAAAACTAAAACAGTTTTCAAAATGTGTTTACAATATGTGTACAATACAAATGACAAATGACAAGTGACATGGATGACATCAGCCAGCACAGCACTCAAAACAAAACAGTTTCTTTTGAGAAGAGGAAGAAGAAACGTGCAGCCAGTAGTTGCATGTCATAGGCCACAGATTATGATACAGATTAGCACGTGCAGAGTGTTAGTGTTTGCATGCTGTTGAGCTCAGAAATATGAGAGCTGAGTTACAACTTGGGGAGACAAGTTAAGGAGATTAGTTTGGTTAAATATCTTCTTTTGTTTTACAGAAATGCATAAGATTAAATGGAATCAGTTACTGGCTAACACAGCTTGAGACACAAAACACAATTGAACACTCCAGCAGGAAAAATAACACGTGCCTGTTTCTCAAAACAAAATCTCCAGAGTTTTATGTTTTCTGGCAGCTTTAAAAGGTAGAGAATGTTCTTTGCATCAGAATCGGTGCCAGGTTTTCATTGAGTTGCCACATCATCAGTAGCAGTCTGTGCTTTTGCTCCCTCTTGTGGCTGAAAACATAACCTTAATGTAATAATAATAATAACCTTGTACCTTAATTAACTGGAACTTGGGACAGGAATATGCTCCAATGTAGATTTCATTGCTGGAACTATTAAATGGGGCTCGTGAATGAGGAAACAGTATATCAAATGGTGATTAATAAACTCACCACATGCAGTTACATGTAGGTTTCTGATAAAAATGAGATTTATGAAGAACACTACAGAACACACAACGTTAAAAGAGCATAAGCCCATGGTTCTTTTATGTTAGTTAGTAAACCAAAAAACGTTCACTCAGGGTTATGAAGAAGCCTAACGTTGCATAAACGCTGAGGGAACCAAACATTCCACACAGAATTTCCATTTGTTTGTATTTTGGTATTTGTGGTCCTTGCCCCAAAGGTTCCTGGCAACTAAATAAGTCTCATTCAAGTTGCTTCTCATGTTTTACCCCTCAAAAATACTCTAACTTAAGTTTTAAGTGTGACATTTTTTACCTTTCTTTGGTCTTATAAGTCCACACATGAACTGTGGAAAGACATTAACTGCTTTATAGTCAATAATATATACTGACTTTACTATTTACTACAGAAATGTTGTACTTGGCTGTTATACTTGCTGAGATAAGCACACCAATGCTTTTTCCCCTCATCACTCTAAACTCACTTCCTGCCTAATTTCACATTCATAAATGCAAATTCTCCAACAAGAAGCCACCTTTCTTGGTGCTCGACAGAAATGGAGTGGTACTTTTCAAAAATTACTTTACAAAACAAAAAAACCTGCTAAAACTATCAATATATGCACACTACTTGACATATAGTACAGTAATCTTCATTTACTCTGTCTTTTTTTGTATCATTTAATTCACTTATTATATTAAAACACCTGACAAAAAAGAAATAGACACACACTGGTCAGCCACAACATTAGTTTCATGTGTTTATGATGTGACTTATAGGCTTATATACATACAGTATATACCGAATAAGCACTTTGTAATTTGGATTTTCTAAAGTGCACTATAAAATAATTAACCAACAATGATGTATATATATCCTCTGACTGTCTGCCAAACTACATTGCAACATATTTTTAAATTATTGCCCAGCTCTAAATCATACTTTTTATCCTCTCTGTCTTTTTTAAAAAGCATGGCATTGTTTAGACACATTAATAATAAAATAAATAACAGTAAATACATACAGCAGTATGGATGGCTCTAGAGCGTTTAAGCAGAAATAAAATGTATGCATTCAATAAATATGTTACATTTGGACCACAGATTTAAGGTTTCACAGCTTTTCTTATGCATTAGATCAGAGCCAGCTCTGGGCCTAGGGCATATAGGTGGTAGCTTAGGGCGCCATCTACTGGAGGAGTGCCAAATAACCACAAGTAAAAACAAAACATATGTAATGTAACATTGTTTTGTTTATTTGACCCTTTTCTATATTAATTATTTTTATTACTCCACTGTTATGGACTACCATACTATTAGAGTGTTTTATTACTTTGTTAATGTGTTTGTCTCATTGTTGACAGCAGGACTGTCTGATATTTGGGGCTTTTCCCCTATTCCTCTACTTCATTTTCCTTTAGGGATAGTAGCTGGTACTTTTTTTTAGTACCAAGCAAGCTGAGTCGATACTCATATGTAACGTCGACAGACTGCCCTCCACTGATTGGTCAGAGTGTTGTCTGACACAAGAATCAAATTGAACAATGCCGAACTGTTAAAAACATGTCCAAATTTAAAATCCCACTAAAGGCCAATCTATCCCCCGGCACCAAAAAAGGATAGGGCCAGCCCTGCATGAGGCGGATAAATACATACATTTATTAATGTAAAATTATGCTAATAATGTGATGAGGTTGCGCACGTAAAACGTGTTTTCCAATTTCTTTTTTTAATTTATTTAAACAACTTTATTTGACAAAATCAATTTACAACCCTGCATTGATGCACATTGAGATTTGCATATGAAACTGTGCATTCCAAGAAAAAACATTGGGTACATATGACACACAGTCACCCATTCTACACAATGTATATAAATACATGCATTCACAAATCAGCAGCAACAAAACAAAAATTAATAAATGAAATGAACAATAATAATAATAATACAAATGAGGATAAAGAATATAAAACAAAACAATAGATAAATGAACAAACCCGGGGGTTGATATTTTAAACAAAAACAATACATACATGTCAAAGAGCAAAAGAGTTGTATATTGTTTCACATAAAACATATATGGACTGATTATCTTTAGTTCGCATCTTTAGGGATGTTGGATAACTTTTGATTTAATTTTAAACTAGCTAAAGAAGGTTTATTGTTTTCCCACTTATTTTAATGAATATGAAATATAATAATACCACCATTGGGCAGACCATTCATGCAAAGCAAAATTTGAGTCTTATTAAAAAAAGGGAATCTTGATCCCGAGTTTAACCAGCTATATAGACCTTCGCAAAAATTGCATGGTGATGCTAAACATGCCATTCTTCACTCCCTGTGGCGGAGGGCAGATGTTTGGACCTTCGCGGCTGCCGTAGCAGCAGCAGGAGGGGGAGGAGGAAGAGGAGGAGAGCATGACTGGTCCTTTGACGTGTAATATTTCCGCGAGGAGACGATGAAGGAGTAGCAGCAGTAGTAGCAGCGTGTAGCACGACGCATTCAACTCAAACCTAGCCGGGATTTACCTGTGAGCCCCGGTCAATAATCTCGGTTGACGGGAGTTGACAGAAGGCAGTGTCCCTCGCTGTTCCCCCGCCTCCTCCCTGCCTCCAGCTACAGTCATGATCAGAGCCATTTTAATATTCAACAACCATGGGAAACCAAGGCTTTCGAAATTTTACGAGCATTATGTGAGTAACGTGGTACCTTTTTTATTTTATTTACCGTGTAACACATAGTCTTCATTTCCATGCCACTTTTGTCATGCTTTTGGGTTTGTTTGTGTGACATAATTCTCAGCTCGTGGCTGTGGTGATAGTTTTCTTCCCATTACAATCAATGAAAAACATTGTCGTCAGACAGTTTGAACTTCGCATGAATGTGCTGTTGTCTCGCGCGCACACACACACACACACACACAAACACTGGTCCTGCAGGCTGTATACGGTGTCACGGTGCGAACCACACTGTCCTTTTAACATATGAATAATTAAACATGTGCAAGTCGAAGCGAGGCGATCACGTTCCCGTGTGTGAGCTCGTTTGTCCAGCCATAGTGACCAGCAGTGCTGCTGCTGCTGCTGATGGTGGTGTTGATGATGAATATACAGTTTAGTGAGTTCACTTGTTTTTGTGTCACATGACTTCAGTAACGCCCTTGTGATGTACTCGTGCTCACATCAACCTTCCTCTGAGTCAGTCCAGCTTCATTGACTGTTGGCGTCACCTACTGCTGCTGCTGCACCACAGGAAGAGAGAAGGAGAAAAACACACACAAGGAGGCGAGTTACAGGTGGCAAATGGCAGGTTATGTAATAACCTTTGCTGGACAACCTGTGTTTGCTTGTTCTCATAATTGAACTGATACATCAAGCTTGGCTGCCTGTCTCTCCTTGTAAAGCAACAGTGTGGGACATATTATTATCATTATTAGAAGCCTTCACAGTTGACATTGGCAGTATTTACAATGTTTTTAATCTCCCTTTGAGGTCTTACAGCATCTAGAAGTACAAATGGAAACAAGCATATGCTCAATAAGCTTTACAATTTTGAGGGGATTCTTGGAAAATCCTAAACCCTGTTTCGGGGTCCCTGTTGTACCAGTGCACCGGCAACGAACAACGACATCAAACAAGTTTTTTCCTGCTCGGTTTGTAGCTGTTCGTCTAAACAGGACGTCAAGGTTTGTATGAGAATAGACGGCCACTGTTGAAGAAATACCAGTCACAAGGGAGTGACGCTTTTCTGTCGTGGGTCTAGCTCCGCCCATACCGTACCATACCATTACTCTGGTACCCCAAGGAAAGGGTACCGAATAATGGAACGGTTGGGGCCAGTTATTTTGGTACTATTCCTAATGGAAAAGCAAAAGAAATGCATACCATACCGTTCAACAATGTTTGATAACCCCAGGTATCGTAGAGGTGGGTCAAAATATTGATTTGGTGATATATCATCGTCCTTCCTCGTGCAAGATAATACTCGATAAGCCAGGGCAAATATTGTTTTTTTTAATTAACAAATTAAGGCGCTCTAATGTAAATGTGGTCCTTGCCAGTTTCACTCTCTGGCCATCGCTACTTGATGTCTCCTCACGATGGCGCTGCTCAAATGAAAGTGGGGAAATTTGGGCGGAAGTTACCTGGCCGAAGAAGTGGGAGTTTACGGCAGGATTATGGTGGAGAAAGCTACGTTAAGTGATGCCACATCCAAAGTCTTCATGCACTTTGGTCTCTATGCATGTTGTGAATAAATAGAAAAAATCCTGCACTTAACTAACTTTTCATGGATGTTTTGTTTTCTTCAGTCTACAGATATCACAATGTATCGCTATATGATTATCATCACAGAATCGTTGTATCGTGATATTATTGGTATCGTGGACCACGTATTGCGTATCATATTGTATCACAAGGTAACCTGTGATTCCCACCACCGAGGTACAATGTTTTTGATTGACTTAAAAGTTAATGAGGGGTCTGGGTGATCACTTGTTGATGTTAGTTGTTTCTGTTATGATTGATAAATTTTTCAGGACAGTAAGCAAATCCTCACATACTAACACCAGAAAAGCTACATATTTTTCTCATGTAATATCTTTGCCTTTTTGGTTTGTTGTTCAGGGATTTATTGGCATTTTACACACCAGGTTTTATTTTCTGGATCTAAGAAAGAAATCAACTCATTGATCAATAATGTAAATAAGCTTTATTAGCAGCCTAGAGCGAATTGTGTACAGTAGCACTGTCCTCCGTGTTGTCTAATCTCAGGTGAGGTGAACACACAGATGTATATATATTCTAGGATTGGAATTGACTGGATTATAAGACGCCTATGCAGATGCCATCTGTTATAGGAGAAGCGGAGTTGTCAGCCTTATGACTGGAAAGATGTAACACTTTACACTGATTGCTTGCTAAGCACTGACTTTATTTAAGTGATTTACTGTTGAGTCTGTGCCTTACTTTGGCGCGTGTTCTGCTGATTTGTTGCAAAGCCCGCTGCCGATGGAAGGAGCGGCAGAGCTGATACTAACAGCCCAAGCCTCTGTCCAATTAAAGTCAGGAGAGGAAGGTGAAATATTGATACACACAAAATCTTGTACCTCATAAATTTATGTAGCATCAGTGGGTGCTCTGCCAGCATCATTGAGGAGAAGCAATGGAAGTAGAACGCATGTGAAATACAACACAGCCTGCATTTCTGTTAGTTTGTGGTTCTGCAGCCGTTCTTGTGTAATGTGTATAATCTGAATATAAACATGAATAATAATACACTATTGTACATAGCTATTATCATGATGTAATATATCATGTACCTTATTAAACATCTGGATTTTTGGCTTTCATAGTGATAGTGTGATGGAAAAACACAAAATGAACTGGTACGTTTAAATTTAAAGGAAAGTTTCTGGCCGCACACGTGTGTTCTCTGCGTGTTTGTAAACTCCTTGTGAATTTAACCATTGTTTTGGTCTACTTTTACAAATTGGGAGCAGAAATCATGATTTATCAGAGTAGAAATAGGAAGTATGTGGTGTTTGCTTGAAACAAGACGCTGTTCATCTCGTCGTCATTGGGCTTTCTTTTGTGACTGTATCACAAAATGTGACTGTATCATAAACTGTCCGTACTCTAACCCTGCCAGTCTCATGCTGCAAGTCACATGACTTATTTAGCTTTCTAGGCCGCTGCATACGGGACACACTCTTCTCTCCTTGTGCTCAGTGAACTGCTATGGACTCTGACAAGTCATTAGCACCCTGTAGTGATACAAACTCAGTGTTGGAGCTTCACTGACCATGGCTCTGTTTCTTGAGGTTGCATCTAAAACCACACATGTTGTGTTTTTATGCTTGCTGTGGCACCTTGAGAACATTCGGAGGAATTACAATCGCCTTATTCGACCTAATGCAGCAGACTTTGCCTCTTGAGGTTTTAGTGAATGGTGTCAAACAGGTTGAAGGATATTTGAGGTTTGAAACAGATCTTATCTCTTAACAAACAATAAGTTTAACCTGCCTTGGTTTAGTTTGCACAATTAAATCATTGCCCCTGGGCTGAAGTATGAAGTTTAAACATGAAAAAAAAAAAGAATCACATGAATCCTGTTGTTTTTTGTAATGCAGTGCAAATACACGTGTCATGAAATGGCTCCCTGGAAGCAATTGTGTACAAAAGCATCACATTATTTACCGTCATCTGCTTGTTAAACCGTCTCTGTTTCCTCATTCATCCTGCAGAGTGAAGACACAGAGCAGCAGATCATCAGGGAAACCTTCCACTTGGTCTCAAAGAGAGATGAGAACGTCTGTAATTTCCTTGAGGGTGGAATGTAAGTTATGAATTCTGTTGAAGGTTAATAACACGGTGGAAGTAAACATCCCATGAATTCATTTCACGTCATAAAGGAAAGCTCAGAGGGCTTTGTGAATTACAGCCCATAGTAACCGTGTTTGTAGTTCATTTATCATTCATGAATGAGTAACGGTGTTGTTTTACCCACTGTTGTAGCCACTGCACTCCATCTGGCATTATTTTTGCTTACTTAAAGCAACACAAGCGACTTTTTTCTGACGTAAAACAACAGATTTAAAAATCACTTTATGGATCACTGAGGTGAGAGGGTGAATGAACCTTTATGTTAGTAAGATAAGCAGGTAGGAACCGACTGTGAGAAGTGCATAACTTTATGACCTAAGTTACACACTGATGGAAACTTACCTTATGACTCAAACTGCCAGATTCACACCAAGCTGAGGTCAATTCAGAAGACCTATAAGTTATTCAAAAATTCTGCTTTAATTGCAGGTTTTCGTCAGTGTCTTTTTATTCACTTTTTTGATTTACACATAAAAAAAAAAGAATACAAGTTTCAAGCTCGTAGAAAAGTTGTTGCAATGATAAAAGGTGGGTAAGAGAGTACAACATTCCTCAACTTGGTGCAAAAAGCAAATATAGATGGGAGGCAGCAATGAGTCCAGTGTAATGTTTGGATCTTGCTTGATTCCTTTTTTTGAAGATTTTTAGAAAATCTGGATCAAATTTGTGAAATGAAAATTTGTGAAATGAAAACCAGGTCATAGTTTTGCAACACTCACTCTTTCTGCACACTCTTTCTCATATGTAACTTTTACAGAGGCAATGGTTGATACATCAGTTGTGGTGATTTATGGTTTTGCATGTGACTATTCAATCAGGAATCATTTGACTAATATCTTTGTGTCATTCCTGTTTCAGGTTGATTGGAGGATCAGACTACAAGCTGATCTACAGACATTATGCCACGTTATACTTTGTGTTTTGTGTGGACTCCTCAGAGAGTGAACTAGGAATTTTAGACTTGATCCAGGTAATAATCTATAAAATCACAGTGTACTTACTCATTTCCATGTTTGTCATGGTACTATGACTGTCCTTCTATAACTACCTATGTGCCATGATCTACTTAAATTCTTACAAAATCTTTCTGTTTTCAGGTATTTGTGGAAACGCTCGACAAATGCTTTGAGAATGTCTGCGAACTTGATTTAATTTTCCATGTAGACAAGGTAGGAAATTCCTTAAAATCTGTCACCATGATGGCATATATCTAAAATATTTGAACATATGACTTCAAATTGTTTTCTTATTTGATGTCCGTTGTAATATTCCCCCTGAGATCACTTACGTAAGATGAATTGCGAAACAAAAACTGTTGCAACATGAACAGAGTTCAAAATGACTCCTCTTGTGTGGTTCAACCAACTGCAATGTCCTTTTTGACAGTATAGTTTGTGTAGCGTTACAAGCAACTTTTATAGACACTTGAATATCTACCACTTTTAAGAGATGAAATTGTTATTCGATCAGCTTATGAGAAAATAAACAGAAAGGAATGAGCATCTATTTTAAGAGCTCATGAAACATGTTTTCAATTAATGAAAAATAAACCTTCCAGGTTGAAGTATGACTTTTTTTATGGGAAAAATTGTCAGAGGATACACTGATAAAAAAAAAACCCCTTATAGTTGTGATTTTACATATACTAACTGTTAAAGTTATATTGTTTTTTTAAATGATTTTTCTCAGGTACACAACATTCTGGCAGAGATGGTGATGGGTGGGATGGTCCTGGAGACAAACATGAATGAAATCATCATGCAGGTGGATGCTCAGAACAAAATGGAGAAGTCTGAGGTAAGTCGGCCCCCGCCTGTCCCCTGTATGTGTATGACTTGACTCTACCTCCATACTCTTTAAAGTATTGTATATAGTATGCAGGCATGTGTGTATGCTGCACCCTGCATGCCAATCTCCAGTGAAGTTTGTGGATGCTCCCTACCTACTCTTGAGTGTTTGTGCTCCTCTTTTGGCCTCTCCCCGTGCTGTTGCACTGCTCTCTACACAAATCAAGACTCAGCATATTCTCTCTCTCTCTCTCTCTTTCTCTCTCTAAGTAATAAATAAACACTATCACAGTCATCATTTTATCATTACTAGGCAGACTTAATTGTACCATTGTCTAATGCATCTCCAAAATCTGTGACTATTGTATCTCCCATTTCCAATTTGACACACGGCAACCCAAATGTTTTACATTCTCATTATATCAGAGGAGATGTGAGCTTTATACACAGTCCATGTTGAAATAACTGCTTTCCAAATGTGTTTTGTATTCAGTGTCCTTGCTTAGACATTTGTTCTGTGCAAGGACATTGCTTTGCTTTCCATACAGCTTCTGCCAGCAGATAAATATCCATTCACCTATTGGAGCGTTTTAATCAGACAGACAGCCAGAGACAATTTCATGAAATCATTTCTGTTCTGCATAATATATATAGATTTTAGCACCTAAAACATAAGTAAACGAAAAAGATTTGTTTTTGTTTTTGAAATTTTTACAATGCACTGCACTGATGTCTAATGTTTACACACTGTGGACATGAGATTAGATGAGACCTTCTTACTTTTACAATTAAATCACTGATGGGACGTGAATTGTTGACTACATAGCAGAGGCGGTGGTTACATTGTTAGTTGAAATGAACTGTGTACTGCAATGTTTGAATTTTTAAGGTTTTAGTGTTGACCAAGTGCACTCTCTAACAATCTGAGCTGCAACTGTGTGTTTTTAACAGAATTTTACCTTCTGGATTTATTTTCTGTAAGCAAAGTCTTTAACCGTTCTACAATCATCAGAGCTGCTCTGTCTTTTCCCTCTTGGACCTACCCTAGACCACAATGTCTTTTCAACTCTGATGCTAATTCAAAACAACATTATCCATTACAAGGAGGGAGCTGTTCTTTAATCCAATCTGGCAAAGTCTGATTGAGTGGTATTAGTATTTATTTTCAAATTGATACTTCCTTACTTATCGTCCTTTATTTTATTAATTTTTTTGCTACTGAAATAACTGTGGGAGAATCATACGATTGCAAGTTGTGAGTTTACAGATGTGGTCTATGATTGGTCCTATCATTTTTTTTTCTGTGGCGAGAAACTGTAATCACTTTAATCTGCTTTAACATTCCTCATTCCTCTTTTTCCTGACCCTGTCTAGTTCTTTCCATTCTTCTCTCTCTTTGCAGACGTTTATCTTTCAGTCTACCAGGCAGGACAGGTAGACACAGGTACTGCTAAATTTACAACCAAGTACTGTAACCTAAACTGAAGTTTACTCCCCCATGGTCTTTTCACATGGCCCTCCATGTAACAGTAAACTTACTTCACTAACATATGATAGGAATCGTTCATAGCAGACCCAAAAATGTTCCAGGTTTTCTCTCAAACTAGTGACACAATAACATTTTGTGTATACAAGGTGGACAAAATAAAAGAAAGATCTTCAGTCTAGTTTGTGGTGGTGCATTATTTGTATTATTTTATCCATCCATCCCATTTATTTTAAAGTGAGACTTTTACGATAATGTTGATATTATAACTTTAATTAAATGTAGGGTTTAGGGAAATGTTCTTAAATTATTATTGTTATATTACCAAAACACATTTTTGTTTCTATGGTTGTTATGGTATCCGTTTTTATCTGTGAGGCAATCAATATTTCTGTGATGTAGAATAATAATGTATAGTGGTCTATCAAGGCATTAGTACAACATTTAACAACAACACACAACCAAAAACTAATTTGCTGTGTTTCCAACACTTTAGTAAATGGATATTACTCTCTTGTCTGTATGCTAACTAGCTAATTAGCTGGAGTTAGCAGCAGATTAGCTTCGTTTAGGTAATTCTTTCTTTATCTCTTTAGTTTTTATGCCTGAAAATGGGGAGAAAGGGCTAGTTTGGCTTTGTCAAATCTTAACAAAGTCCATCAACCACCACTTCTTAAGTTAAGTTATGAACTGGATTTATCCAATTTATTTAAGTCATTCAAAAACCGTGAGTTTTACTGTTTGTGCCTGGTAGTGGAAACACAGTTACCAGTACATTGCACACATGCACATTTTATAGAATTTGAACGACATGGCTCAACATGGTAATTCATTTCAGATGCTAACAGATGCTGCTTCTCAGTCTTAAAGCTAAGCTAGAGAGCTAACTGTTAGCTGGCATTACATACAGCATTTGTCTCATTGACGTGAGATTGATCTTCCTGTTTTAACTTGGGTAGAAAGAAGAACAGCTTAATTTCCAAAATGTCTATCGTTTCCTCTAAACCACATGTAGCTAAAATGACGCAACCCTTTTATACCTCTATTGTTATTCTAAAGTAGTGAAATGTCTCCTCAGTAATAAATCATCTACCTATAAATAGAAGTCACTGAAATATTCAAAAGAAGTAAAAACAATGATGGGGAGGATTGGGATACAACTGTCCTCTCCTCCAAAATTCCAATTGGTACCACATAGTTAAGAGATAGGGTTCTGTAAGGCTTTAAAGGACTATCTGACTTGAAACTATCCACTGATCAGAGAACCAAACCACTCTTCTGTGTTTCACAGCTGGTGTTACTATTTCTGTACATATGAGTCACCCAGCATTTCATTAAAACTCCACTATAATGGACTAGCACAGTAGGCCTGGAGGCAGCCTGCTCTGAGGCAAAAATATCACATAGGCTCAGTCCTGAAGACTGATCCCATTTGCTGAATCAGCATTCCTCAGTGTTAGGCCACGGTCATCTTTCCACCAAACACAAGTCTCCTTCAGTCTTGGCAAAATAAGGAATGTCCATTAAACAAATGGTCCATTGGAATAACCTTGCAAAAATAAGTAGCTACATTTACATTCCAGACGCAATGCGTGTGTCAGATCACTGAATTATTTACAAGGATATTCATTTGGGTGCTTTCCATAGAGAGGCAAAGCATGTAGTTTGCCAATTTCTACTCCTTCTGGTCATTTTTGGGTCTGGCTGCTTTAATATTCAGTTGGGGCATCTCTAACCACAGTGATTCTCAAATGTCTGCTTGCACTTGAGACGCAAACACCAAATCACCTAAAGGCTAACCTACCTTAACGCCTTCCATACAGCTTCATATTGAGATTCATTGTGTTAGCGTGAACTACTTCCTCAGTCCCTGAGAATAGATCTCCCATTAGTCAACCTCTTCATGTCATCAATAGGCAGCACTATAGATGTGTAAATGGAACAATTCTCTCGTCCCTTCATAAATCTGTATTCAGACAGAAAAGTGTAGTCTTTCCAGAATTAATGCAACCCACCAGAGGTACAGTATCACTTCAAATATTATGGCTATAATATATTACTTACTTGATGTTGATATGTATGTTTTTGTTTTCTTTCTAAATTTGACACACACATTCTGGACATACCTTTCTTTCCAAACATCTTTTCGCCTTCACATTTCAGTTCTATTTTTTTTCTGCTTTACCAGTTCTTTCCTTGCATTTTTTTACCTTTTATTGTTCCTCAAGAGTCCGGTGGGTTCACACTCCAAGCAATGCTGCATTTTGTCCATCAATGAATGTTCAATACTGCTCAGTACATAAACAAAAAACAGTGAATGGCCTAGTACAATCCTCACAGTTGGTTCATAATTGGCTCTGGTTGTGATGTAAATCATTATAGAACAACATAATGCATGTGTGTTTGAAGCTCTGAAGGCATCTGAATGTACATTTGCACATGATGTCTGTCCTAGTAGCTGTCAGTGCTTTTGCATTTTGTCAACAATTGACTGTTGTCTGTCCAGTACATTGTTTAGCATTCTCTGTGCGTGTGTCCAAAGTTCACTATTCAATGTGTTGTCATGCACAGCGTGTTTTGATTTACTGCTTTGTATCTTATAAACCCTGTGTGTTTTGTGTGTTTGTGTGCGTAGGCCGGCATTGCAGGAGCGCCTGCTCGTGCTGTATCAGCTGTAAAGAACATGAACCTACCAGAAATGCCCAGAAACATCAACATTGGTGACATCAGCATAAAAGTGCCAAATTTACCCTCCTTCAAATAGTGGCAGTGAGATCCTGAGTCTGCAGATGTCAGCCAATGTTTACTATGATGCAATCTGTTTACCAAAACCTCAAATTATATAACTTTTATCAAAACTATACATCTTGAAGGTACTGTGTGGTTTGACACTCCTTGTTCTGGTGTTATCGCTTTGTTTCTCCTTATAAATTGAAATAATGTTTGACATGATTTGTTTTGTTTTTCTGTTGGAAGGAAACTTTAAGTATTTATTTATCAGTGGTACATTCCTACTGCCTCGTTGGAGGTTGGCCCTTGACATTCTGCTGCTGCAGTCCAGATCTGTGTTACTTTGTAACCGAATTTTTTCCACGTATTGAAGTGTTTACTTAAAGGAGCAAATGTGACAGGTAAAGGGTTGGAGCAGTCTCTTTGGCTTAGTTATTCCAGGTGTGAGAATACATCAGCAGAGGATATTAAATGCAACCATTTCAAATACCAAGATGGAGCAAGTCTGCTACAGTATTGACGGTGATATGTCATAGCTTGATTGTAAAATCAGTGCGTATAATAATAAAAACAACATTATTATATTGCTGTGTTACAGAATTATGAAATATATATGCTGAAATAATTTTTTTTTCTGTTCTTGTTTGTATGCAAAATATTTTTAAATAATTTATCAAGTCTTATCAAAATGATTGGTTAATTTTAATCTGTGCATGAGCCTTTTCTCTTTTTTTCAATGTAATAAACTATCAAAACGTGTTTGTGTTTGTTGTATTTCATTATCACTATCACTCTAAGGGCCTTAAAGACTTTTTAAAACGATTTTTACAACCATTAAAGTAATTTATATGCCATTAGGATAAACCGAAATACTATATGATGTTTTTGTCGAAATGCCACAATCAAAATGTATTTAAAGTCCTGCCCTTAAAACAACTTTGTTTAAAATGTTACCAAAATAAAATAAAAAACATTAACTGACTACTATTGATTTCAATAATACCCAACAGAAAGTGATCACTGAAGAATCACGCATGGTTTGACAGCAACAATGTAGGATGTAAATTAAAACTCCAATATTTCTTGTGTTTATTTGAATATAAAGCCCTTACTTTATGTTGTATTTTATATATTTGACCCTTGTTTTTCTGTCTTCATCTGTTTTAATGCCATTATCATTGGCTGCCTTGTGCTGTTTCACCTGTTTCAAATTAGCCAATCAGTGGTTCCTCTAAAAGCACTTCTGCAAAGTAGACTCCCTAACTATTTAATCTACCTGGAGAGAGCTTTCATTACAACAGTAAGTGGTAAACCTCTCATAATATAGATTATTTTCTCAAAGAAAGTTCATTATTTACACCTGTTCTGTGGCAACAGGTGCAAATTAAGTCTAAGTAATTTGTACTTTTCCCAGGCACCAGGTTTTGTTTGTTTCAAACCAACGACATTGCAACACCCTTTGTGTGTGATGTGGACAGTGGTGCCATTTGTGCATAGACTGTGTTTGTGAGCTGGATTGAACAAAATATCTTACAACAATATAGATAAAATAACTTTGCCATATGTAAATCCAGTAATATGTTGAAACAAATTTGAATCTGTGTGTTTATTCAAACTTACAAACTTATATAGCATGCACTAAAAGGCACTAAATTAAAAATATTTATCTGGCATTAAATTGATTCTGTTATGTAGCCTGTCATTGTCATTTGAAAAAAAAAAACCTTAACTACAATCTGCAAAATTACAATATCAAGTTGAATGGACATCTTGGTTCACATTTTCAACAAAATTCTTATTACAAACTTTACGGTTGAGTTTTTGCCTACTTCTGTAATGAAGCACATTATTTTAAACCAGGTGTGTCTAATAGCCAATTACGAGTTAAATGTTTGTTTGTGGAAACAGAATCTGCTTATTTCAAACAATAATGCGTTTGTTCCGTTGTTTGTCCTAAATTTGACTTCGTAGTGACTCTGTGGTTTCAGGGCATCAGTGTGCGTAGTGTTTACGCAAATACCGGTATAAGGAAATCCACGGTCGCAATCAAATCGGTCCCTACAAAACGCAATGGTCATATTTATTTGAGTTAAATTATGTTTCTCTTAACATTCAATTGAACCCCTTCGCCTTCCTGCATCGGGCTTTTCACTGCGCAACATCTGCGCAGCTTTGAGTGTCACGTGAATCGTCTTGCGAGACCAGGAAGCAGAAGCAAAACAGTGTTTGTGGAGGTTGATGCTACTTTTCTGAGACACTTTTAAACGCTTTATTTTTCATCTGCTGAACGAAGAAGGCGACAATGACATCTATTATAAAAGAAACACGAAGGTGAGTGACTCTTTTTTTTTTAAAAAATCATTTTTAAGCTACACATAAAGGCACAACTATCCCGATTAACGGTACATTGCAAATGTTTTATGGTAGTAAGCATTGTATTGCCCAGGATAATTTTAGCTATTTTCTTTCTTTTTGTCGAGTAAAAATGTAATATTTTGGCAGTTCTCCATACTATTTTATTAGTAAGACTGTACGATATGCAGCTGTATTAAAGAGGGCATTGTAAATCAAGTTTAGCATGAACATGGGTTTTAGTTTATACATTAATACTTTTAAAATAGTATTGTGCGCAGTTAAACATGCATTGTGTTTACATTCGTAAAGGTGGACCACTGAGAGGTGTAAAAAAAAGAGCCGTCCTTAAAAGACCTCTACATGTGAGATTAAAACTGATGCAAATGTTTCACATGTGCACCTTTCAGTAACAAAAGCCAAACAGATGCAGAAACTGGGCTTTTTCCTTTTTTGATTGTGCATTTTAACTTTATGGAATTACTGCCTTAGTTTATATTGCATAAAGGAGTAGCTTGCTTGTAAAATCCATAAAGCATATTTAATCTATAATGTGTCTTTACACTCACATTTACAGATAATATTGTATGACCTTATCTGATTGTTCACTCTTGTGGAGCCTGTCCGGGTTAGTTGCTGCTGTGTTTGTCAGTACATTGAGGTATCTTTAGAATTCACACAGTGACACTCATCTGCACACTGTCTTAACTTGCATATTAAGAGACCTCCATCTATTCCTGAATCATTGCAATTATGTGTTGATTACAGTTTTGTTCACTACTTGGGATCAATTGTTTTCACTTCGGTTGCACCTGCTTCTTGAATAGATAGATGGAATGATGTTCTGTTCAGAGCATGCTGCCGTCATTAACGCTCTCAGCTCTTCTTCCCAAACAGCATAAAAGAAGCGGTGACTTTCATCAATGCAATTGATGTGAACAAGTTCTCCCGGCTGATCTCTCGCATTATACAAAAGCTTCATCTGAAGGTAATGATGCTGCTTTTTTTTCTGTGCCAGTGAGAATCTTTAGTTTTAGTTTTAGTTTTTTAGATTTTTGCAGCATAACGGCTGTGCTAACTAGAGCGGTGTGTACATAATGACTTGCTGGGGGCATCAGGGAGATTTGTCTCTTAATAATGCAGACTCTTGGCTTGCACTAATCAATCTTGGCTGTCATTGGGTGTCGGTGATTAATTCAAAAACAGGTTGTCTTAAGTTTTATTCATTTTTTTTCATACACTAAAACAAAATGATCTGCCATATGCTGAACAAAAATATGACGTTCAACAGTTAATTTGACTTTTTGTGGCTTTTCAGTCAGTATCATCACATCTGTTGGTAACATTGTCACTAATTCTGGCTCTACCAGCTACCAGCAAGCTCATAATGGAACAGTGCAATTTCCTTTAAAATATTAACTTGAATAATTCATCACTTATCCTGTGTTTCTGCTCTGTAAAGCATAAATGTCTGCTGTGGAAATGATCTGTGTTTACTATGATATTTGGCTTTGTGATTGTCATGAGTCTGTCATTTTTCCAATGTATGCTTTTGTTTTGATACTGTATTTATTTCTGTTACCAGAAAGCATCTTCATTTGTTTTCAATTCTCAAAAAGTGACTATCCAAAACTAATTTGTTTTGTATTTCTTCTTAGGGAGAGCGGACATTCAGTGAAGATGAGGAACAAAAACTTCAGGCTGCTCTCTCACTCGATAAAGAGTCGCTCACTCTAGTTCTGGAAACTGCTGCTTTCATATTAGAGCAGGTGAGTAGTGACCACCTGAGAATTCTTTCAAGTAGTAATGATTTTATTTATTAAAGCTGCATGATGTGAAAACAAAAGGCTCTAGTCCACTTTAAAATTGTCCATGTTTCATTGACTGCTTGTATCATATGATTCCACTCAATAAAACATAACAATACTACTTACCGAGTTAAGGTGTCTACAGTAGATGAGACAGAGGGTGGTTGAAACTGTACACTTTAATTCATTTTAATGACTATATGGAGAGATTTTGATCTTCACTTTAAGTTAAATAAGAGTAGGAACTAGCATAGTGTCTGTTTGCTTAATCTTTTAGTTTGGATCCCATTATGAGTCAGTTTCTCCAGCTGGTGTCACTGTTGCATTGGGTTTTATTGCAACAATGTTGACTGGTGTAGGAAATGGAAGTTATGGTAATGCCCTATTGTACTAGGTAGAGTTAATTGTCTACAGCTTCATCCTCCACACAAAGGTTGTAGGGAGCAGCTGACGGGGTGAAGAGCAGGACAGGTCGCCAATCCACCGCAAGGCCAACATACAGACACGACGAACACCAGTAACTGCTCTGCTGTGTATTTGCTTCTCTCTAGGCTGTGTATCATAATGTAAAGCCGGCCGCTTTGCAGCAGCAGCTGGAAGCGGTTCATCTAAGCTCAGACAAGGCTGAGGTTTTCTCTCAAATGTGGGCCACTGCTGGACCAGAGCTGGTGGAAAAGCTTAAACACAACATCTTTTCCTCAAAGAAGGTACAGAACTCTGCCTCCACCTACGTGACACCATTGTAACCTAACATGATCATGTTTCCATGCACAATTAAGTCTACTGTTAAGCTACAATTACTGAATAAGACTACTGTCATTGTCCCAGTATGCAAGCAGGGAATTTATTTATTGAATTAACTGTTTTCACCTCATGGTTGTATTATTATAAGAACCTCTTATGGTCTGGAGTCCAGACCATTTCCACTTCTCTAGGTGACGATCAGTCCTCTTTCTCCTTGTTAGTTTTAGAAGGTTTCTGGTTGAGCTGGTGACCAGTTGTGACTAGATGTCCACTGCCATGTCTTCCTACCATCCATGAACTTAAAATGCATTATTTAAGATGACAGCATTGTTAGGTCTCTCCTTAAGTCTTAAGGTTTTATGTTTTTGTTGCTGCTATCTTGTTCTGTGTACTGGCTTCTTCTATTATTTAACCAGGGGTCGAGAACTGTGTGACACACGCAGAGCTCCAAGACCAGATTATCCAATTTCTCAAAGTTGAATTAACACTCCCAGATAATACATTTGAGTCAAACATGTTTACATGTGTTTTGAAAGACTAATTTTAGTTAACACAATTTAGGCTAACACAATATTTTTTTTCTGTTGGAACACATTAGTCATTTATTTTAACATCAACATTAAGCAGTGACACTTCAGACAGTGACGGCGCTTTTTTCAAAGTAGAGAAATTGGGGAGTAAATAACACAGCAGGTATCAGTCAGTCACAATATGCAGGAGTTGCTGCTGCTGTCATACTTTCACACATCTCACCTGAATGTGTCTCACCAGTCATCTTCGTCTACCCCATGAATTTGTCGCTGCCAGCAGAATCTATGACAGCCATAGATCGGCATGTCAATGTCTCCTACTGCGTTGACTCTGGGCAAGAGTGTCAGACAAGAGTGTACATAAAAAGCTTTGTAGAAACATTTGTGAAATAATTTCTCAGAATTTGGTTAAAATGCTGGCTTCTTTCACAGGATTTACGTCTTGTCATTAGAGAAACCAGCAGAGACATGAATTACTACCTTGTCTCTTTCTGTCAACGACTTATTGGCCAATAGACGATGAACGAACAGCTTTATTTTTCTGGTTTACAATATCGTGTGACATTTCATAGACCAGGTAATTTGATTCAATGAGAAAACACAACAGAGTAATCGGTTGTAGCCCAAGTCTCAATTTGACTTGCAGATCATTAGGCATCGACCTGTCTGAATATGTAGAAATCTCACTTCTAAAAGTTTGTTAGTAAATTAACATTTTCCAAAATGATTTTTGAACTTTCTTTAAAGTGAATGCTACTTGACTCACTATGCAGTTTGATCTGATTTGTATATTATATCTTAGAATATAATTTCAGCACTCTACATTTACTCAGTATTAAAGATTTATGCTTATATAATTGTTAACAAATAAGTTTATTCTCATACTTAGGTTTTTAAATCTATTTTCATAACAAAACTGGACTGCAGGCCTGTCTTTTAATGGGTTTGATTTCAGAGTAATCACAGATTTGTCTTTTGCTGATCAGTGTATAGTGATTTCTTTTCATTATGCCATGGTCATTTTATTATATGTTTATGATTTATCTATCATATATATTCATATTTTTTCCACAGAGTAAAATAAGTAACCCAAACAGGTGTGGTGTTTATTCATGCTAATGGGAATGTTGTTCCAGTTATAAATAATGTGGCCTGGTCCTCTCCTCACCTCACACCTGTCCTCCGTTGCCGTAGAAGCGAAGCACCCAGACCCAATAAGTCACACAAGTTTATTATTATGGCCTCTCTCTGCATCATAAAACACTTAACTGTCCTGCCGTGACTCTGGTGTTAATCCATCACATGGCTGCAGCTGACTGATGAGCTATTTCTCAGTAAATCAACCAGGCAGGGAGGGAATTGGCGAGTCTGGTGTTGTGACTTACTAAGCGTTTTTTTGCCTGACTTTGACTGAAAATAGACCTTTTTCACATTTATAGGCATTAAACAAAAGTAAGGATACATTTCTGATAAGCGACATTAAATTGGTCGACTGAACGAGCAAATGTTAAATGTTATTGGTAATTCTGTACAATAATGACTGCATTAAACATGGTGATAGTGTGTACAGACATTTAGTGACCACTATTAGTAATAACTTGTTCATACACTTATTTTCAATGTTTTATCAATTTGTCACTTGAGAGAATCTGTTTTGATATTTCATTGAGAATTTGCTAGTTTTTCTGGCCTTACATCTGAACTATAAGCTTTGTTTATTCAATTTGACAAAGAGCAAAATAGACCGATTCATCTTTATTTTAATTCACATTTCACGTTTCTATTATAAGCTTTAATGTTAAAGGTGATTGAATACTTGACAGAGTGAATTGTTGTGGAAAAAATAAAGTGTATGCGTAATTGCTGTTAAGCATTTATGTTAAGTATTTCTAGCGTTTTTGTGAAGCGCTACCTTGCCTTTTTTTTCATAGCCTTTCAAAATATATCAGGGTCATAATTTTAAAATGTGATGCTTTATTAAAACTATGGTGCCATCTGTATGTTTCAGCTGGAATATGTCGGTTGGCAGTTAAACCTACAGATGGCCCAGTCCAGCCAATCCACACTAAAATCTCCCAGTGCTGTCCTACAACTGGGACTGGGCAAAGAAGATTCTGAGGTATGGTACACACATTTTTTTTTTATTTTTTTTTTTTAGTTATTTATTCATTTTATTCTGTTATCTTTTATTCTGTATTGCATCCTAACACAAACTGGCCTCCCTCTGTTTTCAAACGGCTAGCATCTACAATCTGTTTTTTTATTAATGGATGTTAATCCACTGCTGTCTAACCCAGAGGTGGGTGTACATCAGGCTCCAGAGTAACTGTAGTTTAAAGACCAGAGATCAGGAAGCTTGTTATATGAACCCAGGGTTTCTTTGTTCCCCTGAGACGCACGCTGTGGCAAAATTTGGACGGTGTGTGCGTTCAGTGGGGGTCTTCCTGTCACTGCATTGTATTGTATCCTTGTATGCACAGTATCAAGGCTTTCCACGTTTAAAATATGTTTTAGATTTTAATTAAGATAGCTGCCCTATTTAGTCAATTATCAGTTAATGGTTCCCCTGTTCATATGAATCATCTTGTGCGAGGTGTTGGTTTAAAATAGCAATACATAAGAAGCCTTTTGTTGCTCACGGTATTTATTTATTTTTTTTATTATGAGGGAAAATGCATAAGATTGCTCGCTTGCTCTCTCTCTTTTTCTACTCATTTGTATTCGGTGGCATTTATTTGGATTCCAATTAGTTAATGCTATGACGTCTTTGCTGTTACATTAACTACGTGAGTCTCTCTCACTAATTTCTTTCTTCTCCAGTGGGAGAAGAATCACTCTTTAGCTTTCATGTGAGAACACACAAGGGTGCTTTTTTTATCTATCATTTAATGATTTTCAACACTTTGAAGTATGTGATTTGTTTATCTTGACTTAATGTTATGATTCTTCTGACAACCTTAACCATTAGCACATGGTGAGATAACATGTTTTGCTTGGATACAGAAATTTCAGCTCTGGCTTTCAGGCATTTGATTAGTTTCTTCCTTTTTGAAAAAAAACAACAAACTGATTTTGTAGCAAAATGGTGGGGCTGATTATCTTCAGTGCCGGGCTGGTGTCGTTCCAGCTGACTAGTTAAGTATCTTCTTGCTTTGTATTCAGTCCCGGGAGAATGCAGGCTCAGCCTAAACGTGGAATTAGGCATGACATATTCAAATTGTTGCTGTCTTAAATGTGGGCATATAGAAAAAAAATCCTTTTCTTTATCTTTTGAATGCAACATCAGAGGGATTTTTTTTGTGTTACGGACTATACACCCTAGGCGAGCAAAAGAGGCATGCATTTATTTAAATCCACTTACACAATTCCTCTTGTGGGTGGATATACTGTAACTGGGGGTCTTAAACAAGGCTGATTAGAAGTGTGGAGGAATTGGCTTTCAGGCTGCAGGGGGCACTGTTGCCTCACAGTTAGCGAGCATCCAACTGGCAGTGAAGCACTTAAGAGATTGACAGTTGCCTTTTTTTTTTTTCCTTAAAAAAAACCCCCTTCATTTTCATCTGTGTTTTTAGATTGCAGTAAGTTTGTTGTCATCCAAACTCGCCGAGAATTGCTCAGTGCAACTTTTAGTCAAAACTGACTGAGGAGTTCATTGATTCTGGGAAAAGAAATGTAGCTGCAAGCATAACACTAATTAGACAGATCAGACGTCTAACCCCCCCCCCCCCCCTTCTAAAAAGAGGAGCAGACATAGCTGCAAATAAGAGAAATTGAGGATACAATGTCAGATATATGGGGTAGGAGGAAAACTGAAGACAAACCGTACAGGAGGGAAGGTTAATGAAGACGAAGAAGATGAATGAAAGGAAGGCGAGGGTGGTCCTTTGTAAAGTATCGATCGCATGAGCGACCAGCCTCTTTCATTAGCACTCGCTCTGAGGATGAGGAGGATAGGGAGGCTCACATGTGTCTCTGTGGAAGAATAAATTGTGTCCACAGAACAGTGTTACAATGTTTGTAGATTTATTAAGAGAAATGAATGGACAGCTCTTTATTTTGTAGCTGGGATTTCTTCTCCACCCCAAAACCTGTGGACAAAGAACATACACTCACCGTCCACTGTAGGTTTTATGTGTACCTAATAAATCATCCTGTAAGTTTTTCTGCTGCTGTAGGTTTTCAAGGTTCTGCGTAGTCTTCTTCCTACCTTGGTACCTAGTGTTTATTTGAGTTACTGTTGCCTTTCTATTTTTTCGAAGCCATTCATCTTTAACCTCTGGCATCAACAAGGCATTTTCACCCAGAGACCTGCCGCACACTGGATATTTTTTTTTCTTTTTTGGGCGGCTGTCTGTAAACCGTAGAGATGAGGCCGAGTATTTCAGAAACTGGTGATCTGCATGAATTTTCATGCACAGACGAGCCCTTCTGGCATCCACAACCATGCCACTTTCAAAGTGATTTTAAATCATTTTCTATTCTTCCCCATTCTGATGCTCAGTTTCAACTTGAGCAGGTCGTCTTGACCATGTCTCCACGCCTATTGCTTAAATGCATTTGAGATATTTGCTTTGATCAGTTGAACAGATATACCGGTGGCCGGTAAGTGCTTAATGCAATTACAGAGCACCGTTTCTGCTCAAATGAAACAATCATCCCACCCCGGGGAGCTGCTGTTTCTCTCAAGTGAATTTGTATTGGATTCAGTGGAAATGTGATGGACTGCAGAAGCACTGGACTACCCACAGGTAACTGTCCTCTCGCCCACATGCTTAATGGTTTAACAGTGGCTTTGCCCTTTGGTATAATGGTCTCATTTAGTGAATTAATGGTATGAAACCTGTTGAAGGAGCTTGTTTGGGGAAGCAGCTGAGGCAGGAGAAAAAAAAAAAAACAGGCTGTCTGCTGTCAGATGGAGAAAACATTGGGAAAATAAACCAGATCGGAGCATTGGACAGAAGGAATATGCACAGGAGGGATGACACTTGAAGAAGATGTGGGAAATTGGACAATGGCAACAGAAGTGACGGAGGATGAATAAGGAGATGACAAAGATATAGCATGCAGAAAGAGGGTTATGAGATTTTCAGTTTCTCTTTGCAATTCACTGTGGAAATGTGAAATTTAAGTAATACATTTGAGTAATAGCAGTAGCAAATGTCCATATGTAATAGTGGTAGTAATAACATTTGGGCTGTCTCTGACTTCTTAATACTTCAGGCAGTTACAGTTCTTGATGTTTTGTAGAGTTTGCCCTCAACACACAAAAAGCATCATAAATCTGCTGTAATCTGCCGATTGAATCAGCAGATTTGTTTTTTATTTTTGCGAAGCACAGTTTCTACACTACAGACCCATGTTAAGTAATGTTCAAGCTGCGCAGGGCTGGAATTGCAAGTCCACATTCTACCCATTTTATTCTATGGTGTGGTTTGGTCTTTGTTTGATGAAGCAACTAAAGGGCCAGAAGTGGCTTTCTGCCCAGTACCACCCTCTCGGTGCTGCTGTTAATGTTCACCACAGAAGCATCTGATTTCCACTATATTTTAAATTGTGGAAAGGTTTGCTTCACTTTATATTTGTGCTTCAGCATGACACCCTGTTGGTTATGTCTGACATAATCCGCTTGTAACTTGATTAAACATTGTGCGCATTCTAAAGCTCTATGTGTACTCGATCACACACACAATAACAAATGTTCTGTCTGAAAGTGCAAGACTTGAAACAGTGGAATAAGTTATGCACCACAGTCTCTTTTTGTTTTGGGGAAAGCTGGCTGCAGTGATGGTCACGATCATGGACTCACATTTGACATGAGAGCTGCCTTATTCCAGTTTCATTAAACAGGCAACAATCTCACATCACGTAGCCAAAGGTTTCAGGGCAAACAGATTGCAAACAGTCATTGAGCTCAGTCGTTGCCAACTGTTTTGGCTTTTTTTTTTTTTTTTTTTTTTTTTTTTAATGAAACATGAAAGTAAACCTGGGCAGCCATGGATCAGTGGTAGAGGCAATCATCTTTCAGCTGGAAGTTGTGGGTTTGATCCCCAGCTCTGCTAGTCATGCTTGGGGTTAAGACATTTGACCCCAAAGTAGATGTGTGCATTTAAGTGAAAAAGGATGAAGTGTTGTGTAAAGCAGCTTTGTCTTTTTAATCATAAAGACAAGAAAAGTGCTACATAAAGATCTTAACTCGTGTCTCATCAAAGGTCAGACCGTTACTTTAACAGCCTGTTTGAGTAATTTTTATGGAGGGAATGACTTTCTTACTGACTTACTGACTGTTATCTTTTGTCTTTCCATTTGTGCCCCGAACTATTCTTTTTCCAATTTTCTCCACTGCATTGATTTCTCTTTTTGTTCTTAAACATGCAAGTATACACCCTGACATTACTCTAACGGTCTGAAAGTTGAAATCCCTCGCCATTTGCCATGCTCTTCTCTCCTTCTCTGTCCTGTGGCATTACAATGAGCCACTGCCCCACCAAGCAAGGGTAGGGTGACATTTATAATACAGAACATCCATTTGCAAGGCAGCCACCGCTGATTTCAATATTTATTATGGACACACTCGCCCACAAAGGCCGAGGTTTGAGAGCTAGTGAGCTAATGTAGCTTCTATATGCTGGTTCAGACTTCAAAGGAAATCTGTAGCTGATAGCTTCAGACAGAACTGATGACCATTGATAAAGTCAAGGTGTTTGGTTTATACATAACAAATTTACGGATTTGTGCACACAATAAGAAATTGTAAATGCGGACATAAACTTTGCAGATTTACTTGCCTCTTCCTCATGCAGCTCTAATGTTTCTGATCAGTCGGCTCACCTGAGCTGGTGGAGGTGGCCTTTTGGCTCCTATTAATTTTAACAGCCTTTGAATTGAAAGCTTGGTTTCTGTCTGCCCTTCGATTTTCACTGCACTAAACCTGCTTTTTCAATCCAAAAAAACCCATTGAAAAGCAACTTGACTGCACTGAACTTGTGTTCTCATGTCACACACACAAATCTTCCAAATCAGTATATTGAAACTGTCCATTTCTTGTAGCTCATTAAAAGAAGAAAACCTAATTTCACCCCTCAAACACTTGGCCTTGGTAGTGGTTCAGTAAGCTTCAATTGAATGTGGGATTTAAAAGAAAAAAAAAAATGGCTCCAGCTGTATCTTGTTTCACATTTTCTTCATTTGAGGGGTGTAAGTATCAGAGCTGCTGTCAATTGTGCTCCTAATTGGCAAGACATGTTTCTTCCAAATTATTATTTTTACTCTTTCTTACTGCTTTTCTAGGATCTGTTTTAATTAATCCCCATAATGTCATTCTGTAATCCTCTATGTGGAACCTACATGAGCCAATCTTCCATTTGATGTCTGAAATGTGTGTGTCAGCTAGTTTCAAATGATAAGGCATCTGATTCTATTTTGTGGGCATCTGCTTGTTTTTTGTTTTTTGTTTTGTTAAATTATCAGAAATGAAAGACTTTTCTTCCCGTAATTGTAACATATTCCTGCTCTGGCTTATAGCACTAATGCTAACCGCGTCACTGTGGAATGGAAGTACACAGCAACTCCCACAAAACACGCTCACACACATGCACACGTTGAGCCCTCTCACTGAAGGCTTTGAATTTGTTTATTATGAGTGTGATAAGAAATGCAATTACATGTTCCATAGTGATCTGGGTTTGATTCCTCTTTTGAACATGTGTTGTTATTCTGTCCTGTCCGATAAAGGCAAACATGCTCAAGAAAGTCTTTAAAGAAAAAGTCAAATTTTGACCTTAGCGAGGAGGAGGTGTGATCAGAGGCTGCCTGAACATCCTTCCTTGCCTCACGTGTATCTGTCAAACTGGCGTCACGAGCAGCAGACCAAACTTTGAGCGCACCTCGGAGCGCCCGATGATGAGTTACGTAAAACCCACTCCATGCCTCCCACATGCTCTTGTCATGTAGACCTAACAAACAAAACACCCAGAGCAGCTCCAATCCTTTCATTTATTGTTGTAGGGATTACATGGCCCGATCAATATATTGGAGCGCTCGGATGTAAATGCTACCAAGTTCAAATCCTTCACACCATGCCACCCACCAGCCAGGCAGGACAAAGGCAGCTTTGTCTCAATCTCTACTTGCCTTGCTCTACATGTCCCAAGATGCTTTGTTGCTTTGTGTGCACATCTTTTTAAGGGTCTCCCTTTCTCTCTCTCCATCTTTCTGTCTCCTCCTCCATCTCTCCCTCAACCTCCCCCTTTCCCACTGGTGATTTGTTTTTCTGCTGTGGGATTTGGGATCCCATTCATTGAGAGCACATTGTTCAGCTCTTATCCATTCCAGAGGATGGGCCCCGAGAAGCAGAATGGGACCATGGGTGCTCTCGTCTCTCCCTTCTGTTTTGGTCTCCCTTCAACTCCTTGCCACCCCACTCCTTGGTCCTTGCCATAAGATGATGTCATGGCTTTTATTTGCTCCAGGGGTGTACCCATTGATTTTCTCTCCCTATTACACACTCTCTATATCTCCCTCTTCCACCCACCCCACCACCCTCCGAAGCTCCACTTGTCTTTTTCTCCTGGAGTCCCTTTGCCAGATTCTTTAGCCTCTCATAAGGTGCCTGGGGGATTTGGGGATGTTTGGATGTTGTTTAGTACACGCTTGACACTCAGACAGGGAAGCCATCAACCCCACAAATCCAACTGCAACTCCTATTTAAATGTCATTGATTTAACATCCTCCTTTTATTCTCACACCTCTCACTTCTGTGATCAGCTTTTATTTCTGTCTCATTATTCAGCCTGTTTTGTTTCACACCCAGTTTGTGAAATAATCATTAATCCCTTGATAATGTGGTGCCATTTTGCCACAGCCGGTAGCGATGGTAAAAGAGTGCTTAAGACTGAGAGTTTCAGATGTGCATGTTTTTTCTCTCCCCCCCCCTTATTTCAGTTTTTTTACTGGAGTTTATTTTAGAGAGGCTTCTTTGCCTCTTGGCTGAACTATGCTGGGGTGAGGAATCTATTTCAGCTTAAACAAGATGCACTGATTGCAGCAGCACAGAGCCAAATCACAACCCATTCATCTCAGTGAAAGTTGGCTCATGTGCATGTGTGCTGTAAAGACGCTGGGGTGTGTAATGAAAATGCCAAATATTTGTGAAATGCAGATGTACATTATTGCATGATGAACAGATTTGGGTATTCATCATGTCGGTGCTTTTTCAATTGTTATACCGTTCTTTTGTTTTGTGAATTGTGCAGCATTTGGTGTTGGCAGCAGTCGTCTTTGTCTGCCTTTGCACGCACCGTGATGTGTTTTAATGGCAATGAAAGGATATGAGCCATAGGCCATTTCCATTGAAATAATGAGTGGGTTGGAGTCTGGCACTGCTGTCAACTGACATGCGGTGATAGGGCACAGAGTGCTTCCTCCGCCTGTATCAACAAATTGTCACCGGTGTCAAACTGAACACCAAACTGCTTTGATGTCAAACTGGTATTTAACTTGTTTTAAGACAAAGTATTGCTTCGAAAACGGTCTTTATGGTTAGAACATCATGTATAGATGACTCGGTATTGTTTGATGTTTTCGAGTTAGTGCAGATTAAATTACTTGAGGTTTGATGCTGATACATTTTTCATCCTTATGTCTACATGGAGCATTGTGAAAACGGCAAAATTATCACAGCTCAGTGTTCACAAAGGATTCTGTGTCAATATTTTCAAACAACACTTTTCACGAAGCAAGCAACACTTTTTCAGAAGCAAAAATAAATATTGATTTTATCATTCAAAAATATACTATTTTATTGTTTGAAAATACGTGTCGACTTCCGGGACATTGAGCTGTTGCTCCAAAACTCAGTAGCCAATCAGCAGACTGCTTCCTAAGGCCCGCCCACAAACAAAAATCCACAGCGCAAAGTACACTTCAGGGAGGGCAAACATCAAGTCAGGAAGCGCAAACAAGTTAGGGAGCGCAAAGAACAAATGTAATTTCAAACAATAAAATTGTATATTTTTTTGAATAATTAAATCAATATTTTTTTTGCTTCTGAAAAAGTGTTGCTTGCTTTGTGAAAAGCGTTGTTTGAATCGTGAAAAGTGTTGTTTGAAAATATTGACACAAATCTAATTCCATATTCTTTGAGCAGAATACACTGTTGTGGTAATGGTTGTAAACCTAAACGAAATAGTCCCTGCGCAAAATACAGTTACCAGATACAACTGCACCTGTGTCTACTGATATAAGGGAATCTTAGACAAAACTCAATAAAAGCACAATTTTCTACAAAATAAACAGGTAAAAATGTCCACAAACTGATTTATTGTAAAATATAGATGAGCTAAATTTGACAAGGCAATAACTTGAATACACCGTATGTGTATTTGAGCTGCTGTTGGTTAGAGACTTTTATTAGAGGGACAAATGAAATGTTCTCCCACAAGTCTTTCTTTAATTTTTTTTTTTTCCTCTCTCACACATTCACAAATGCACATTTTTGTCCTCCCCCTCTGTCCTTGTGTATGAGAAGGACACAGTCTACATACCATCGGGGCATAGGCTGGCTGCCTTGGCAATCTTCTTGCTCTGCCTCATCGTGGAATAAACAGGCCTTACACTTGTGAGCAGCAGCCGTTACTCGTCTTGCGCAAGCATTCTTTCTCCTCTCTTACACATACTAAACCACCCACAGGTCAGTTGCCCATGGCCCCCACTTCAACCTCTTGCCAATCTAATACGTTAAAATGCACACTGTTTCAAAATAGAGGCCTTGGCTGAAGGGGTTGAGTGCCACTTATCCCATATTCTGGCCCACTGATGGTTTTTGCAGAGCTTTAGCCCTGATGCAAGCTACTCAACACATTTTAGACCATGTGGTAGTAAGCAGATTCAGAGGTCATCTTGAAATTTAAAAAAAAAAATCAGAAACTTTTTTACTTTTTTTTTTTTCTATTCTATTTTTCAGCCTTGTTGGGCCTGGCAGCAGAGGCTGGCACATGACAAGGCACCTTCCCTCCTTTTTTCATATTGGGCAACAGTACCTAGCTGCCACTACCATAATCATCTTGTTATGGCTCACACACACAACTCATGTTCCATGGCTTGTTTATCTTAGGGCTCAAGCTGTTGAGCGTCTCCTTTCTTCCTGGCTCTGCAACACTGAGCTTCTTGATTTAAATGCTATTAACTGTGAAGATGTATTTTGGACTTCAAGAGCCTGCCATGAATTTTAGGAACATGACAAATTTAGGTCAGTAAAAGGTGAACTTATTATTTGTTTTCTTTCATATGTAGGTGATGATCTCATGATACCAAATGCTTCAGCAACTTATGTACAGGACTATTGCATTTGTTCACTTGTCCTCTCTTGAGTTGATGGGTTTGCACACTGCAAATAAGCAAATTTATGAAGTTAACCTTTCCATCTCTTTCTGTGATCCGTGATTCATTGGTCAATAAGTAGATTAAACTACAGGTGTTACAGCTGGCATAATGCTGTAATCATAATGTTGACTATATTTCACAAAATAACTTAAAGGTGTAATTAAGGTTTGCAGTGCTGCAGCATACAAATGAAAGTAGTCGTTTTGCATCGGCCACATCAGTGTTAAAGGCGACATAGACCGGAAGCTCCAATTAGCGCTGCGTTTGTGTGTGTGTATCTGCGTCATTACCTCGTTTATGAAACCCTAAAGTTTCAGAACAAACAGTTCAGCCACTGCTGAGAAAATAGGGTTTTATTGTTTTCCTGGGCTCTGCGAAGCGGATCGGCACTTCCTTAATTTAATGTCGCCATCAGAAATCCTCACCACTCCTCTCACCACCGTAGCGCCTCCTGGTGCGGGCACTAGTCCGGGCACATCCGGTTGCGTACATTCAACCGCAGAAGAAGAAGAACTACTCTCGTTGTAGCTGCTGAGATGCAGAGCATCCACCGTGCCAGAGGGGGAGCTGTGTATCTAAGAGCTGGCCTATCTATTACGTCACTTCCAGGTACCTAACTAATCACAGGACAGTGGGAAAGCTCTTGTTGGCTGGCCAATCACAACACAGTCCACGTTCTGGGGGTGTGATTTTGGTCTGAAACAGCGCGGCTGACGAGAGCGTCAGTGAGGAGATATTTTGATCGGCTCGTTTGCAGCGACTAGTAGGTTTTTAACCATGAAAACAAGTTAATATAAGTAAGTAGACGTCCATAACTAACATATATGTGTGATACAAGCATTCTATGTCACCTTTAAATATTTTCCATAAATGTCAATGGGGAATAGGGAAGATAAAAATGACCAGTGCCAAACAACTGGCTTAACTGAAACTCACTTCCACAGCATGAGTGTCTACTAGACAGAAGCTGAAGAAATCAGCTTGTTGCCTGCAGCTCGCCATCTAAAAAACTCACTCTTCTGCCTTGTTCTGTTACACTCTGCTGCATCCAAAAAGATGATAGGCTGCCAATAAATAAACCAAGAAAGAAAAAATGCCCTTTGTTTTTGTAGAACAACTTGATGAATGAACATGGTTAGCACAAACCAGAGTGACAAATATGTTGTTTCCTGTGACAGCACCACATTTCAACAGCTTAATGCAAAACCGTCCAGGGCAGTAGAGAAAAAACATGAGACATGTTGTGTTGGCACATGCAGGTAGCCTGCGTTTTCAGTATCGAATGATCTCTGTCATGAGAAGTCAGTAGTGTGATTAAAATGTGGGAACCTCCTGGTGTTTTGTGCTGAATTGCTGCCGTATGAAGCTGCCTTTGCTTTACTTGATGTGTCACACTGTGTTCAGCACGTGAATGTCACCACAGACACAAAAACTAAAAAACAGAGAGAGGGAGAGAATCCCACTTAAAGGCGTAATCAGCATTGCGTGACGTGATTTGATAGTGGTTTGACTAATAGACATTTGTTTAATATTCAAGTATTTAAATGTGGAAGGTCAATAGTAAGGAGTGGTCACTTTGCATCAGCAGTAACTCACCAAAGTTGTTGCAGCTGTGGAAGGGTAGACAATAAATAGAGAGGCTGACATGTCATTTTTAGAAAGGTCCAGTGTAGGAATGGCAGACCTCAAACTAATGTGTAGGGATTATTCTACCACAGAAATACATTGACTACTATTGCTGGGGGGGAAAAGCGAACCATGTAGTATAATGCTATATGTTTTGCTTTCCATGCTCAAACCAAACTTTGAGAAAATAACTCCCAATGATGACAGAAACCTGCTTTACATGTTTTAATTGAGGTCATTTCAGGTACAACCTTCTTGATGTGGGCATGGCCTACATTCAAGCGTTGAAAGACTTGAGGGGTTGAGCCGAGCATCGTGTAAACACTAAGCTTTGGATGAATAGCGTACAGAGCCACAGCTCCCTCTGCCCACGGATAAAACTGCCAGCTGTGTTCTCTCCAATTCATGGTTTTGGCAGTTTTTAGGTGCTTAATGTGATTTGTCTCCTTTTGAGGTTTGCACCCTCCATCGAGGAGGTGTGGGAGACGCCAACAAAGAATGTAAAAGTACTACTCTACTTTCAGTCATTTTCTTTTTTATCTCAGTTAGATGCTATTTAAATTTCAGAGTTCTGTACATGCTGCTTTCAAACTTTAAAAATCTGTTTTCCTCAGCTTCTTGTTGCCTTTGATCAAGTTTTCTCTTGTTCCTCCCGCCTCTGCTTCATGCGGTGCATCATAACAAAGGTGGCTTTGCGACCCTTTGAACATCTAAATTGATGTTTTGAAGCTGAACATCGTTCGTTAAACTTGTCTCTGGTCATGTATAGCAATCAGAACTCTTCCTATTATTTACTCTCTGTTGCTCTTCTCCCGATTGTTGCTGGCTGTTTAAGAATGGAGGAGAAACGTACTGTGTGAGTAGTTGGAGAGAAAGCTATTTTTGGCTGCTCTAAAGGATGAGTCACATGGACATGAATAGATAAAAAATTATCCTTCCATCACTTTCGAAAATCACATTTTTTTTCATCAACACCATTTTCTTTCTGTCATCTTTTTTTTTTGCTTTCTGCAGTCATTCATCTTTTTTTAACTTCAGATATACCTTTCTTTCCACACTTCCCTTCCACACCTTTTTCTCTTCTACATTTTTTACATCCTAAACAACATACATATTCCCACCCGTTTAATTTGCCCCTTTGACAGCTATTAAAGAAAGAAGCATTTTAATTATAGACTGTACATGTCTGACAATAACTAAAACCTCACATGACCACATATAAGGAAAATGCTAAGAATCCATTAAAACATCTTGATGCACTTGCTTTTAGCAGCTGGGATATAAACGAGCAGCACAAGTAATTTGAAATCTTGATTAAATCTGTTGAGTGTTTGACGCATACTGACTGCGTGTATTATCTTTTATATAATCGTTTGAAACGCCCTCCTCTCCCGTTCAGATTTGTCAGCACTCAAACTTTTTTGTAACCGCTCAAAACCAAAAGTCTAACTTTCCTTTTTCAATCATTTTGTGTACAAACAAGTGAAACACCATTACAACCGTGTGTGTGTGTGTGTGTGTGTGTGTGTGTGTGTGTGTGTGTGTGTGTGTGTGTGTGTGTGTGTGTGCACATTGCCCCATTGGAAGTGCCTGCTGTTTGGAACCACTGTAAAAATCAGACATCTTTATTGTGATTTATTATTTAGTTTAGCTTGTCTGGCAGTGGCTCATGCCATACACTTGTCCTCATGCAATTAAACATTAAATGCACAGGTCATTTCTGCCACTTGGGGCTCTCTCTCTCACTCTTGCTCTCGTGAACAGAAAAATAACAAAAGACATAGTTTGATGTTGGAGAGCAGCTCGAGATCATGAGCTTTGGCTCACTCCATGATTAAGTGATGGATCCTCTTTGGCTTTTTCCTGAAGTCACCTTTGTATTCTAACAAGTTGCATATGCTACACAACATCAACCTCTTAATAAAAAAAAAAAAAAAGGGTGTTACGCTGAACAACTGACTCTCCTCCCTCATTCCTTGTCCACTCAAGCATGTGTCATCTGTACCCAAGTCAAAACACCCTAATATTTCTGTTCCCTGATTTCCGTTCATTCTCTTTAACAAGGCTTTTATTGTAAAAATATATTTGCAGTTATTAAACTTTAATATGTTTGACTACTGCCAAGAGGGAAAAAGTACAAGACAAGGCTGCTGTGGTGAGTATGACAAACAAAAAGGCTTCTTCCCATATAGCACCAAAACAAACCTCATCAGAGAGCCAGCATAAATCTTGCATTTTTCTCTCCGAGAGGCTCGAGTTTATAAATATTGCATGATTGTCCTCTGAGCGAACGTGGGGTGATTACAGGTGTCTGTCTCGACAAAAGAAATGTGGGATGGTGTTGAAAGAGCCTTTGTTTTGGTTGAGACGACACAATGGGAGTCACAATGGAGCCTGTTCACATGTCTGCCTGTTGGTTTTCTGCTGATTTGGGTCAGAGAAAATCCATTAAAGCACAACAGAAAAAAGAGAAAATGATTCCACATGTGGAGGTCGGATCTCCGTGCATGCTCTTTCTGGTGTTAGCCTTTAATGTCTCTTAATAGGTCTACGTCCTAGATATCCAGCTATGTTTTGTTGCAGCTTTAGCAACTGTGTTTAGTTCCCGTGTCTGATAGCAGCGCACGCCATTCTTTGTTGAGAGGTTGATATGAATTATAGATACAGGGAGCTGCTGTGAAATGCCACACTCTTAGACAATAAAAGTACACACATGGGTATAAATGTATATAAATCAGGCCAACATTGTGTACCTCTAAGTAGATGTTGGTTACTTCAGAACTGTAGGCTGTGTAGGATTTTTTTTTTTCAGTACAATCACACTTTCTGTGTTTTCATTTTACTGTCATATCTGCCTATGGGAATAAGCATGTGGTGTCTTGTTTTATAATTTTAATAACAGAGAAAACTCACAACCTCAGCAGTAGGTTTTTACACGTTGTGGGTAGAACCGACTGTACAAGTAAAACCTTCATTTCATAAAACCTGACAACATTGTATGAAAATGGAGAGCTGTGAATATGGCAACACCACTAAAAAAATAAGTGGGATGGGGGAAGTTTGCAGCATTGGCACATTTAAGTTTTGCTATTATTTCCCCAACCATTAGACCTTACTGCCACAGGAGCTGCTGTGTGTCTTACTCATAGGGTAAGACAAGTACATGTATCCCTTCCTTCATCTACTACTTGTTGTATTTACAATGACACAGTGGTCACATTGCCTCTTTAGCATAAATAGCCTTGACTACAAAGTTAAGACTGGCATTATAAATTGGAATTTACCCTAAAAATGAGGCTCCACTCATTTTATTCTCGCATGCTGCATCTGTGATCTGGCAAAGTTTTGACTACGCTTGGGAAAAACCAAGAAACAACCTCCCCCACAGACAGAGCAGCAAACTTGGATTCAGACCCATGATGTCACCAGGTGTTAAACCTGGAGCTTCTCCAAAGGTTTTAGGGAGATGAAACGCACCCAGGGGAGATTTCTGGGAATTCACATGCATGTTTTGGCTGAGATCTGTCAAAGCCACCAGATATAATCTCTCAAAGGAGGCAGCTGCACGTTTATAACGGGTCTTTTAACCCTAATGTCTACCAAATAAAACATTCTAGAAGGCTTTTAGTTGCTGGCTTTTTTCTCTTTCTGGCTGACTTGGATGATACTGTTTACAAATTTGCCTCGCTATTCACCTTGTCCACACTTGACCCTCTGAATCATGCAGCTCTGAGGTTTATCACCAACTCATGGGGCTCATAACCGTACTTCATATGACTCGGTTAGATGGCCACCCCTCACCTTGTGAAGGCAACAAGATGGGTGTATTTTAATTAACAAAATTGTCTCAGATGAGCTTTCAACTTGAGTCAGAATGTTTCTCTCCATGACCCCTGACACTGGCATGATCTTTTGTCTGAACCAAAACTTGAGGTCTTTAATGATTTTTAATGAGATTTGATAAAGTGGTGAGAGAGAGCTGCAGCTTGTTCAGTAATTGATTAATGAATGGCACATTTTTTGCACTTTGTTTTTTCACGTCTGTAATATTTGTATTTGTTTCTCATATTTGTATGATGCTGACTGACCTTGTCTTCACTAGCTCTTTTTGATGTCAGTGTGTCTCCCTAATGAAATACATCGTAATAATAGCAACTCTTGCCCTCGCCAGTTTTGACGAATCTGACTCTCGTTGGATTTTTTCCTCTTAATTTAGCATCTGGCTCACGTGCAAAAATATTTATTGGAGCATGGCAGAGGGGCAGAGTAACAGATACAGTCTTTAAAGATGCCGTTTTTAATGGCTGCACAAACTGAGTAATGGTAAGTGTTGCTTACCCTGGCAGCAGTAATATTCTAAGGCCATTAGCTAGCCATGATCTGCTGCTGCGCTGCAACCATTTTCTAAATGATACAGGAGCAGCTCGGGGAGAATGGAAGAGTAAGCTCTTTTGTTATCATCTCCTTGTCAGATCCGCACAACCACTGCCCTCTATTACATGGCTAATAATAGAGGCATGCTTTATCGCTTTGATCACTGTAGCAGTGGAAGAGAGAGGTAAAATGAAAAGACTGCGATGCAATATTGACAAAACATATTGAGTCTTTGTGAATATTGTAAAAAAAAGAAAGAAAAGTGGGTCGAAAGGTGTTGTTGCTGAAAGTCTAAAAGCAAGTTATGAATGTCTGATTGGCACCCTGATGAGGATACAGCCTGGAAATAAGTGTGCGTGTGTGTAGTCTTTGTAGTGAGTAGGAGGAAATGAGTGGAGCCCACCTCTCTCAGCTCCATGCAGTAGTGTCAGTCTGGTAGAGATGGAGTCTCGTCAAAAAAGTAAGAAGCAAGTTCAGATTGGAGCAGATAGCCTAACTGCATCAAAGTGGCTTGTGTCAAAGCCGGATTCAATCCCCTTTTTTTATGACGTAGCCTTGGAGGTATATGGCAGGACACATTTGAGGGGGATGGCTGGTGAAGTGGGTCAAAACAAAGCTCAGGTGATGAGACGCGTTACAGATGCACACATGGCGGCTTCTTGTTTGTTGTGGTTCTGTGTGAGTCATTTTTTTCAGACGTGAGTTGACATCTTGATGCAAAAACAACTTGAACAGGAAGCTGTTTTGTTTAAGAGTTCTTGAAGTTTGGCCTATTTATGGAGCTGAAGTCATTTTGAGGCAAACGAAACCTCCGTTTTTTTTTTTTTCAGTTTCAGTCTGTGTCAAATGCTTGCATGATATAAATTTAACATTAAAGCCTGCAAATCCATTATGTGCTATGATGTTTATTTTTGTTTGTAAAAAAGTTGAATACTTTTTTTCCCACAACTTTGGTCAGTAGTGTGAGGTTTTGTACGTTGTTTGTAGCAAAAACAGAACTTACATCAGCGTTTGTACTTCTGCACTGTCAGAACATTTCTGTTGAGGCTTTGAAAACACGCGCACGACCACACGTGCACACACCAAAATCTCTCTTTCAGAAACCCGTGCCAACACACTCTGTCCATCTACCTTTCTTGCGCACACACATTCCCAGATACGCACCGGGAGACATTGATGTTTCTCCTTTTCGTCATATATTCCCTTTGCTGTGTCAGGGTGTGTGGACTGGCTTACCCCACTTTAAATTCAGGCTGTGTGTGTGTGTGTGTGTTTGCAGGGGTCGTACACATGTGAAATTGATTATGTAATGCGAGGGTTATTGTCTGTATATATTTGAGTGCAATTCAGAAAATGTGTCTTGTATTTATTTGACAGAGCGCAAGCTGAATTCAGAAATGAGATTAAAAATGGGGCACACTGACAGTGGCAACTTTGATGTTGCTGTAAACTAATTTGATAGGTCAGAGTCCTGGGGAGCACGACAGGAAAGAACCCATTTGACAGCAGCTTCACTCGGCTCCCGGGGATGGTTAACACACTCCTTATTTTTCAAACACACGCACACAGAGATGCACATGAAAGGTGGTTATGCACAAATTCAGGATCTACAACAGTCTTGAACAATTGAGTTACCTGGGTGCCTCTGTAGCTGTTTTTTTGTTTGTTTTTTTAAAGCTGTCAAGTGATTGTAAGAAAGTGTTTGAAATATAACAAATTTAAATGCATATAAGAGTTGTATCAGCTGGATTTAGACTAAAAGTAAAAGCTCCACTTACTCTTAGTGTGGCCATGTGTGAAAATACATATACAAGAAGGATATGGATTCTTGTCTTTTGCTATTATAATGCACATTTGATTTGCAGTGCGTTTGTGAAATGGCATTCACCTGACATTTCTATTGTCAGACATCGTTTTGTTTTTTTCTGGCATCACTTTGCTGCAACATTTCAGTATATCAAAAGCCATGTTCTGCTTTTGTGTAGTTCTCTGTTTTTAAATAATTCCTTCATCTTATGTTTTAGTATGTTTGTTGTTTTTTGTACTGGGTGAGGCACGTTGTCTATCAGAATCAATTCATTGTTTCAGAATATCACAAAGTGACTGAATAGCATGTGATTTAAAAAAAAAAAAAAAAAAAAACAGCTGAAAATGTAAATTTACAGTATGTCCTGCCTGACAGTTGAGGCCACTTCAGACAGCTTGAGGAATTGAGTCTGGCTTTGATGTTAAGAATTTTAACTTAAGAGCAGGAGTTTATTATATCTACTCCTCTATGACTTTAACCATCCCCTCTCCCACCAAGGTCCTTCTCTCATACTCTGCCCCATGTTGGCAGAATCTTCTTCTAAACTGATGAAGCTGCAGTGAAGAATGACAGACAATTCCCAAACCCAGATGCAAAGACAACACCTGAAGCTGCCAAACATGCTGTATTTATCAAGGCTCTGAATAATTACTGTACGTCAATGTGATATTCCTTGTTTTTCCTTTATTTATAAGGGAGAAATAAATGTATAGCATTAGTTAGGAGCATAAACGTTGTGAATAAAGTAAAATGGTCTTGTACAGCTGAGCTGTCAGTGGCCCTTTCACTTTATTCTTGTGTTTAAATACACAAGCAAATTTAAAACGGATAAAAAGCGTAAATGCTGACTTCAGAGAAGGTAGTCGTCTCTGTGAAGCATTTCTTGTAGTGAACACTGAGCTCCTCACTCCCGGGAGCAACATGGCCTCATTTTTGCATCCAGAATATTGCATTTGAAATCATGAATCTGACAAATGAGTGCCATAAGGACATATGTCGGACATTTGATGTTAAATTTAACATGTCATGTGGGTTTTTTTAGGCACGGGTGTCCATTAGGTTGTGCGATAAGACCCAGCATCCAGAAAAAGACACCGAGCAGCTGGGTGCTCTGAGCTGATGAGGTAGCAGTGGCCTTTTTCCCTCAAGCTGTGTCTGTTCGACCATCCAGCCTGCCAAATTTGCCAGCCTCATCAAGGTGCTTGGCTCTGCCCTTTTCAATAATTCATTCTCAAATAAGCAGGGAGGAGTTGAGGTTTGGAAAACAGCTTGCCATACATTGGAGTGCTCTTAATTGGAGTGACACGAAGTCCCTATCGGTCAGTGCTGAATGTCATTAGAGCCGTGGCTACATACCACGTGCAGTAACAGCCTCCAGATAGGAAGTGGCGGTATGAACTGTAGCTGATCTGCAGGGCATGAATATTATTTCATGTGCAACACTTTGCTTACAGAGAATACCGGGCACAGTATTCACCTGTGCTTATTTATACAAATATAGTATAAGCCAGTGAGCGTATATGTCTTTGAGTTTTTGACACATACGCAAAATCTCCCAAGTTTAAGGAACCAAGGCATTTTGAGCTGTCCGTCGCTTCCTTCATCCTCAGCTCTAAGTAATGCAGCACCCTAATCGCCACTGGTATTCTCTTGGAGCTAATTAGTGATTATACAAATGCACATGCACATGGTACACACACACACAGAAACGGTGCACATAGTGCCGTGGAGAGGTATAATTACAAAGTCTAATGCCTGTATCGTTTTACATTATTTATGAAGTGGTGTAGCAAGTGTCACACTGACCTTCCTCTAATGATTACACACACACACACATATACATGCACTCATGTTGTACAAGCATCATGTGCAAACAAAGGTATATACGCACACACACACACACACACAACCGTGGCACCATAAATCCCTCTTGTGATTTGAATATCTGCTCACATTGCAAACCAACTTTTAAAAGTCTTTCAAGTTGCTCCCAGTTGTGGCTTGGTGCTGGTTTGGCAGCTTCAAGGCTGCATTCATTTTCTGTTTTGAATATTTGTTGTTGAAAAAGGGGAAAAAAATAAAGAGTAAAAAAAAAAAAACAACCCCAATATCTCAGACACTATAACATTCAGTGCACATTATTTAAAAACAAAAGACCTAGTTTGATGTTGGGGAGTAGCAGCAGGGGATCATGAGCATTGGCTCATTTCCTGACTGTTCCTCTCGGATCCTTTTGTATTCCAGCATTTTTGAAAGTTGCACATACCATATGTGGCAGTTTTTTAAAAAATGTGACATTAACTGACAAACTCCCCCCTCTCTCTCTATGCCTCACCTCAGCTGTGACCACTGCTGCAGCAACAGCTCTCAGCTCCGCTGAACAACGCATCAACACCTTTATCTGTTGCATGTGTCACAAACACGACATGTCCTACATGTTCCACTCGGTGGAAGCACTCTAACGTTTGTGTTCCCGGTTTTCCATTAATTTTTTTTCAACAAAGCTTTTTATTGTGAAATATTTGCATGAACGCTGAATCCGCGGCTTTACAACTGTGAGTACTGGCATTTTACTAAGTAGGATGAGTAGGATTTAGACTATGGGTGTCAAACTCATTATAGTTCAGGGGCCACATACAGCGCAATTTGATCTCGAATGGGCCGGACCAGTAAAATAATAGCATAATACTCTATAAACAACAAGGACTTCAATTGTTCCCTTTGTTTTACATCATAGCAAGTATCTTTTTACAAAATATATTATAAACAACTTGAAATTCCTTGAGAAAAAGTGCAATTTAAGCAATATTACGCCTAAGTTTACCATTTACAACTACTGTAGTCACAGGTATCTGGAGCTGAGAAATACAGTGTTTCTCAATATAATTAGATTCTAATCATAATGTGAAATTATCTCAAATTCATCCTGCGGGCCGGATTGGACCCTCTATTGGGCTGGTTCTGGCCCGCGGGCCATATGTTTGGTGTTTGCAGCAGCTCTGCATTGCAGATGGGGTCATTAAAAGGCGACAAATGAAACCATTTGTTACCTTGAATAGAAATATGGATTTTAAGAGGAAATGTTTTGGCTAATGTAGGTATTCTGAAATAAAACATTAGTCTTGTCGCATTAACATATTTTTTTATAGAAATGTTACATTTGTATCTTTAAATATAACCAACTTGTTGTTTTTAGCGTGACAATAGCTGCTATCACTGCCACTACCATTTTGGATATTTGTCAGTGAAATTCAGTCTTATATTTTCATTTACAGTATTATTGCCAGTGGAGGTAGATTCAACAAAAAATGGCTCGAGCTCAAACGCTCACCAATGGTGAGGATTATGTATTCCAGTATATCCCTTTTCTTGTCGTGAAGTCTGTGCTACTCTCCTACACAAACATTTTTTTTGCTCCTACCATTTGTCACAATGGAACAGCACAGAGAGAACAATGCTGAGGGATGACAGCTTGTTAGATAGGCCAGAACATGCCAGTGGTGGTGGGTGTAGAGAGATAATCCTCATTGTTCTAAGACGAGCACAAGTGTCAGAACTCGCTTGTTTACGTGGGTGTCTCCCGCCTCGATCTCTTAGAGGCTTTTGCCCCATCACACACGTACACATCATAGAGGCGTTTGCAGTAACATGTAAATACTAATACTCACTATTTCTGGAACACATTCCACAAGCGCCGTGTACCACAATGGTGTTCCTGCACATTTTTTCGCCTTGCATAAGTGAATGCATCCTGCAGGTGATTCCCATCCCATGCTGTTATGCATGTCAGGACATCTGGAAAAAACAGCTGGGGTTTAACTTAACCCACAGCTGTGATTGAAAATTCCCCCAAACAGCAAAGGTTAATAAAGGTAAATGTCAGAAGCTTCCACTTATGAAGAGTCAGTAGATATACTGGATAAGTATATCTCTCCATTTCATTTTCCCAGTTTGAACACAATCTGTAAACAGTAAAATGAGCATCTAGAGACTGGAAACTGGAGATCTTGACGAAGATGCCAGGACAAAAAGAAATTAGAACCAGTGTGACACACTGTTCAAAACCTCAGCAGCATGCATGTACTTCTGCACAAAATTCTTCATATGTGACTTTGTTTTCACTGTATTTCGAGTTTGTTTTCTGTGTGGTCTATTTTCCTTCTGTATCAAAATGTTATAATAAAAATGTTAAAATGTTGTATTCTCTTTACATTTAGAGCTACTGAAGCGACAAACAACAATTTTTTGGGTGCCTTCAGCTTTCCAAAGCTCGTCTGTGGTTAGTAATGATAATATGTCGAATGGATGTGTTTTTCCATCATGCACCAGTGAACACACCTTTTCCTCCTTTCAGTTCTCACACCCTCCTCTGACACAAATAAAGACAAACCCTGTGGTATGGCTAATGCAAAATGTGTTTTTCCAGCACGCCACCAAGATAATGTCATCGACAAACCTGTACCAAGTTATTTTAGTGTGCGATTTGAATCCTGGGTCACCCAATAAAACAATGCGGGTGGTTCACACAGCCAGACTGATAATCTCACCTACACATCTTGAAAGAACAATGAACAAAGAACTCTGCATGTATTTTCATGCCGCCTCTGTCTCGGTTTGGCTCTCCCTCTCTGTCTGCATCTCCTGGCACTGATCTCACATAAATTTGATGAGCAGAAATGTTTCCTGCATATCCGTTTTTTTTTTTTTTTCTGAATTCATGACTCATCCCATGTTCTAGGTTAACTGCTGCACAATAATAAGTCTCAATTTGTCATTATGTTTTCACATCTTTAGAGTGACAAATATGACAGTTGGCCTGAAAAATTTGAACAAATGGGTCATTTGGTTTTAAAAGAGTTGAGCATAAAAGAATATTGAAGCTGTTATTACTCTGACAGTGGGGGGAAAAAAAACACTCTTACTTTTCTATGTAAGAGAGAATGGCTGTAAAGCAAGGCTGTCATAATTCATTTCTTGAAATTATTTGCAATATAATGCACTTTACTTTCCACTGATTGAATGTGATTTAGATGTACAGCATCATATTTAAATAAGCTGTCTGCTTGTTGTAAGCTTCAACCAGACTCTATTTACTGGTCTATTTCCTCTTGACAGTTTTCATAAGGCACTTTTATAGTCATGTCCATTAAGCATCTTTTTTTTATTTTCTACCAGGGGTCTGCTGGAAATGACTGTAGTCCGAACCAGACTTTTGTTGGGGGTTGATAAACCTCTGTGTGTGTGTATGTGTGTGTGTGCATTTCCTACCATGTGTGTCTGTGTGATTGTGCTTGCTTGAGTATGCATGTCAGCTTCATTGTGACTGCCATGGAGCTGATAGCAGAGAGTGAGTGGGATTGACAGTAGCTTCTCCTCAGCCTTGCCTGTAGACCTGGGAGGCCTCGATAAGACACCCAGGCTCTGAAGCCTTTTAAAAAAAACAAAAAAAAAAAACACCGGTGTGGGTAGCAGGATGGAGGAGAAGGAAAAAGAGAAAGAAGAGGAAGATGGGGTCGGATTGGTGAGGGGAAAGAAATCCTGTCTTTTGGCAGTTGTTCCCTCTGAGGCAGTTTTTCTCTCTCTCTACCGTTGCGTCAAAATCTCCTCACAATCCTTTTAGTCACAGCAGAGATGGAGAAGCCCTCAAAGGGAGATGGATACCCCCCCACACACACATTACCCTTTTTCATATAGGACACATTTGAAACTTAGTTAATTCTATCTGAAAGTACATTTCCGCTGTGTCAGCAGCTGATTTGAAAACCTTCATCTTTACTAACCCAACCAAAGTTTTGGTTTGCACAAGACGCCAGTGAGTTAAAGCGCTTTAAATTTGGATAACACCTTTCTGTACCCTGACAGGTAAGTGCTCGGAACTGCATTTTCAGTGAAGCACTTAGGTAGACGGAAGACATCCATTTTTAGGAGAGACAACCTGAACTTGTAACGTTGGTACACCTTTCACAGACCTTTCCACGGTTTTTTAGATGATGGGCTTCCTTCAGCATAAAGCACAATTAACCTGAGATGGTGAAAGGGTGACTGAGAAAAAATGGAGATGCTACATCTCTGCTGACTTCAGCTGCGTCATGACTTGAATGTGGAGACAGGAAGGATTAAAGGTGGTGTTGATGTGAGCCTGTCTGTGGCTGTGTGTTGTTGTATGAGTAATCTTTGTATGGATGAGAACTTGGCTAAAGATGGACAGTAGGTGTGTGTGTGTGTGTGTGCAGGTGCACGGACGTGCTTTCAGGTTGGAAAAACATAGGTTGATGGATGGATGGAGGAGCTGTGGCAGAGTGACAGGCAGTGTAGGCTTTCGACAGTGAAGACAAGAGACAGTGGGAATGTTTTGATTTGGTCATGAAAGTCCTAAGGGTAGCTGTGGAATCTGGATGACACTTGAAGGCCTTTTTTTTCCACCCCTTTTTTCCTCATTCTCGCTTTGCTTGGGCTTCGTTTACTTTTCACACTTCAGTGATATAGTACAATCAAAGCTTTCATATCTCTTTTTTTTCTCTCCAGTATGTTGAAAGTGAGAAGAAATCCATGCTACTGCATTGCGATGAGTTAGTTTTGTGATAGGATTTTGCAAAGGTTGGATTTTGTTTTAGGAATGTAATGAATTTGTTTCCGTACAACTTCTGTCTTTAATGTGAATGATGTGAACCTTGTTTTCATTATCCCTTCGGCTGGGTAAAGTAGTTGAGCTGGAAATATAAGATATTTCCAAATGTAGTTCTAATTGAACAAAAGTATCTGTTTTACCACAAGCTTCCTTTCTGAAATATGAAATATGTTCAATTTCAAATAATAAGTTTGATAAGTACCAATGCCATTATAATCTTAACGGCTAAGATTGAATTTATAGGATTGCATCAGCATTGCACTTTTATATACATAAAATATGAAAGAGTCAAGGCTTATTACCCAAAATGTCAAACTATTGCATTAATTCTCAACAAGTTTTACATGCATAGGTGTGATTCCTTTATGTCACCTTAGTTTACAGCTCAGCTTCTGACACCTCGACATGCAGCAGGATAATGAGACGAGATTGTTTCAGCTGTGACTGAATCTCACAGCAGAGGTTCAGATCATTATGCTGTAATTCAGTGTTCTCACTACCAGCATAGTGTTCAGTGGTTCATATATTATTTAATCCCCTCTCAGGCCATGCTGACCTACATGTTCAGGTGTTTTACGGAGAGGGGAGCAGCACTGCAGGAGAGCTGTGGGTGATTTATGAATTCATGGGAGGGTATAGAAGATGTTATTATGTGGTTTTTAAAATTGCTCTGTACTTGTGTGGATTACAAGTGTGTCACTTTGATGGATTTGATGGATTAGATGTTTAACTACTTTGCTTCTCTTTACTCATCTGCTCATGATTGACCAAATATTGAAAAATTGACCAAAAAGACAAGACTGTGAGGTATTTTAATATCGAAACTTTGACAGATGTTTTTAATTTTTTTTAGTTGTAGGCCTGACCTGCAGAAGACTAGCACCAAACACCAAATATGTTATTGCATATTCTCTTTGTCTCTTTTTGCCCTAAAATATTGGATGTATCTTAATATACCAAGTAGATGAGTTCTATGATTCATTATGAAATATACAGTACTGCAGACTAGTGATTAGGTAGACTCACTTGGAGAGAAGTGTCACCCCTCAACTCTTAGTCAGGTAAAACTACAGACTACTGGCTCTTTACTTTATTAGTAAAGTAAGTATTAGTGCCACAGGGTCACATAATGGACATGGAAAGTGATACAAAATCCTTGAAATGATATCTTATTTGTTCCTGTAGGTTCTCTTATTCATGGCAGTGCACAGCTGCATTGGGGGGGGGGGCCAGCATGCACCCCTGACTTACAAAGGGGTTAGAGGGCCTGTTCAGACCTGCTTGTAGCCATAGAGTTTACATTTTTCCCTTTTAGTTTTGGACTACAATTGAACTTGTTTCAAAGGAAACTTATTTTCGAGAAAAACATTAGAATGTTGTCTCCAAAGAGAAGTTAATATGGCCCCAGTAGACTTGAGTTCATCTACTTTTGACACACATTCTTCTTGTTTATAGAATGGAGCAGCTGCAGGGCCGTATCAGCTTAGATTGGCTGTAATAACCCTTCCAACATTGAGATGATCAGCCTTTCTCTAAGAATCAAGCAAAGAGATGGGGTCCCAGTAGCATGCAGTCAAACAAAGTGCAATAAAGGAAGAAAGCAGACAAGTAAAACAATGTTTCAGACTCTGTATTGTCATTGCATTATAAAAAAGTTGTATTTACACTCTGCAGTAGTTAATTCAGTATTGAATATATATTGGGTAGATACAAGACAAGTTCAAACTAAATGTTAATTGGGCAGTCTGGCAAGGACTTCCTTAATTATTTCCCCTAATTAACATCTTAGAAAGATTAAACAACTGTATTTAGATTAGTGAGGGTCAGATACATCAGAACACAAGTGCTGAAACTTCATATGACAAAGGGGTTAGACAAGTTGATTTGTCCTCTGTGTTAATGTTCTTCAGCAATGGAGTTCCTAATGAGATGTCTTTTATGTTTTGGTTCTTCTGGCAAAGTAAAGGATAGTTCTGGCTTCTTATGACACGTAGCTTTTGTAATTAGCCTTCAGCAAATCTGGATGTTAAGCACTGGATGTTGGTTGACGATTTTTTTCACCATCTCACAAAAAATATATTCTGCGCTGTCTCAGAGATCAATTGAAGCTGAGCTTCTGCTGGTTTTAATGCACAGTGCTGTGGCAATAAACAAGAAGAAAATTGCGTCAGACTATCTGAACAATAGTCATGTAGTTGACCGAGTTCTAGTAAACTTTTAGTAATGAAATGTAAATGCAACAGTACATCATTTGACCATTTATCTTATGTCATTTTAGACATTTTCCCTGGCTGTCGTAGAGCAATCGCCCTGAGAGTTTGAGAAAACATCAAATAGATACATTTCCAATTGTTTAAAGGGGGATGCACTGAGTAGGTCGGAGCGGCTTGTAGAGCTGTAGCACCCAAAATGTAATGGAATTTTCTTTATGTTCTTGATTCTTCCAGAATTACATTTGGCTGTCAAAAATTAGAGTCTGCCTCCATCGCTCTTCCTTGCGGTTCACTTCCCTTGGAGCAGAGGTTCTTAAAATGATGGACCATGGCCTCAAATGTTTCAAGATTCATCCAATAAAAAAAAAAAATAATAATAAATAAAAGAAAACCTGTGTGTATATGTATATATATGTGTGTATATGTATATGTTTGTATGTATGTTATCCTTTTTACAAAAGGTTAAAGAGTGCAAGAATTACATTTTCATTACGTAATCTAGCTTTGAGGGGGTCATGACAATCTTTTCTGTCTTGGCTGAGAAAAGAAATTGCGAAGCTCTGCCTTAGACTGAATACCATTAGGTGATTGTCCTGACGCGGTCATGAAAGTGTTGCCTTTTTGTCTAGAAGTGGGTGTAGAAAATGTAGTCCATTCAGTCCATCCTCAGTTCATTCATAATCTCAAGACTGCTCTCAAGACTGAATTGCAGCCAATTTCAAAAATCTTCACTATAGTGAGTGGATAGGCTCTTTGTTGATGTGCTCTTACAACCCAAACATCTCGTGGCTGCAGGATAGGTAACAGGATTGTTTTGTCAGTGGATGGCTATAGAAAACATTTATTTTCCAATCTTGTATGTGGTTTCTGTCGTTTGAGGTAGTTTTTATCGCACTGATTTAAGTAGACATAAAGTTTCAGTAGTTCATTGTAAATAAACTTAAAAGCTGGGATTCAGCAGTTGCACTGGAGGAGCCTCATACTTCAACCTTCAGTGATGATGTCACAGTGAAAGATGGCATGATCCGTGACCGGAATGGCCTATTTTTGGCTGGAAGTTGGCACTCGTCCATCTTTAGATACAGTAACTGTTCCAGACACATTTAGAAAATTAGCTTGAAAGTCCTTTTCAAACTTTGTTTGACCAAAAGTCAAATGAACCTTTCCTGTAAAACTTCTTTACCGTTGCCAAAAACAGAGCAATTGCCGCCATCACATAATAGCCAGCATGTTTTCCAAGTTAAATTAGCATCACATCATTTTATGTGCAATAAACTTTTTATAGCTTTGGTATGACCTGCTTTGCCAGCGCTTCTTTAGAAGCCTGCCATTGTTAAGCACACGGTCCTGCTGCGGCTCCCTCCACTTTAGCGTCAGAGTAATTAGGAGGAGGAAAGTCTGTTTTTGTTCATGCAAGAGGTACAGGAGATTTGTGGCATTATCATAAAAAGGACTACTACAGATCAGAGAAACCACTTTCATTTTCTTCAAATATTATGAAGCCCAGTCAGGCCTGTGTCTGAGAAGCAAAGGGCAGTGTGAATAAAAATGAGTGACAGGTGCTGAAACAGAGAGAATGAAAGAAATACAATATAACCAGACACAGCTAACACGGTCTTCCATGGTCAGAGATACCCAGGATGCCTTTATAACACATTTTATACCGAGCTATGATTTTTATCTTCCCCCAAATTGGGTCCATCTTTTCCCCACCACTTATCTCTAACTCTGGGCCTTTCAGACTGTGAAATGGAGAGTGGTAATTTCCCCCTGATTCTCTCTGTATGTTAATGAAGCGCTAATCTGTTCCTGAGCGAGCGCCTTAATGAGGCCGGCGTGCCCCTCGCTCAGTCGGCTAGCTCCCGTTAAGCTATCATTATGGAAAATAGCTCGGTACCACTCGTCGTCTTGGGACCCGACTGAAATGTATGCCTTATTTCCACTTTTAAAGCTTTCCTCTCCTTTCTTAACAAGGGTGTGCATTCCACTGTGGGGGCAAGCAGTAGATAAACAAACATGGTAATGACGAGCACGGGGAGAAGCTTCGCACACTTTGAGGTCTGGTTGTTTTCAGATGCTGGATGTTGGTTGAGCTAAATAGGCCACATAGGACGGATCGTCGGAGACAGGGAGCACAATGCGAGTCAAGTCCCAAACCTTTGCTTTCTTAGACATAAACCAAACTCAACTGCTTCACTATTGTGTTTATACCATTTTTTCCCCCCAAGGACTAATATATGCATCTCATGGATACATTTATACACTTGGGAATTGGAATTAATGGGGATTATTGACATTATTATCCGCCACATTTGTGCATTCCGCTGATCACGTCTCATCCTCATATCTATAATGCCTGCTGATGAAGATAGCATTCGGCTTCAGAGAAACGCCCTAACCAGATTAAAAGTAGGAACAGATGCTGCTTGAAGCTTTCAAAGACTATACCAGAGGATATTGTGGCTTTATTTATTTTGCATGTATCTAGGCCAGCCCAGCCCCTGACACTCCCACAAACTGTAGATGAAGGGAGGTGTGGTGGGTGACTATGAAATGGATTAACTTTTCTCGCTTTCTTCACCCTTAAAAGGAAATTGCTCATGTTTAGGCTTCTCTCTTTGTCCCTCTCCTTCAGTTTTGTCTTGAATCTAACCCACTTCCCATCCTCTTCCTTGCTCTGCCTTAGTCCCCCTGTATTTATTCAAATACTTCAGCTTGTCACCTATGAGTCACTCGTTTGAGTGAATACTGAAAAGGAGGTCAGGTGCACACACGATCTATCTTCCTTACCCTCCAAAGTCATGCTGCAAGATGAGATTACACTCGTGTTAAGATTGCACTGAGCTAACTTATCTAGAGAAACAACTTCTTTTTTTGTGAATCTCATAGTCAAAAAAAACCCCACAGTAATAAAACGGCAAGTTCAGTACACTGGTAAGAACTTTAAAGTATTATGGAAGAAACGAGGGAGAGTGAAGTTTAAGCATTTGAAACAAATGTGGGAGGTATGGAAGTGAGGTGGGAGACGGGGTTCATCAAAATCTTGTTTTATTGCACTTGGCTTCTCACATAACACAAATTCTCTACAGGGGGCTGAAACCCCAGGATTCCTGTAACGATGATGAAAAGATTTCGGAGCCTTGTCTCAGATGAGTCTTTAAGGAGTGTGCTTGGCTTTAGAAAGCCTCTGAAGGCTTTTGTCATAAGTTTTCAGGTTCATACATCAATGAAAAAGTCGTGAACTGCGGCAGTTTGTCAGATTAAGACAAGTTGAGGTGGTTGTGGGACTGGTTTGATGTTGGCAAAGCTCAGTGGCTTGCTCTGCTTCCTTCCTCCGTGCCATATGGAGAGGTTTAATCTGAAATCCATGAAGACCTCTGCATGCATTTTCTTTTTATCATGCATAGTTATCGGTCATGTATCATGCACTGGGCTTCAAAATGTGAAATCTGAAGTTCGTTTCATGTCCGCCACAGCAGTAAAATGCACTACGCTCAGAAATATAGTAGTTAGGGATGTTTTTGATGTGAAATGTAATAAATATTGCCATGTTCTCTAACGGAAAGTGCCCCAGATTCACTTGTTAAGAGTCTACAAACTGTTTTGTACAGGCATGGTGTGTGTCAGTCTTTTCTGCCTGTTGGCTCAGCTGTGGGCAAGACTGCCTTCAACTCTATAAAATAAATGCAGTTTGCAAGTACAGTTATTCAAGTAAATGGACCATTTCGGAAAAAAAATCCTCAGGCATGAATTTTTGTTTGAATGTCAAAGTAAATCTGTTATTGCCAATAGCTTTAAATCTCTCTATAATAGGCGTCATGAATGCTCACGCTTGTTTATATGAGGAAGTGGCAGTGCATCGAATCATAAAAGCACTTATTCGTTGTGGATTGGTTGACTCTTATAGACGCACGGGCCACTAGGAAACCAACAACCACAGCTTATAGCAGATGATGCATTGCAGCATGCCGACCTGAGGGCTGAACAGAACCAAGCTGTTTCTGTTCAGCACTGACCACAGCACGGGGAGCATATGGTGGTGATGGGGGGTGTTAGGGAGTCGTATTTTCCTTCAGCAGCGGAGGAGGGAGATTCCCATGTGGTTGAAAAATAACGTGGCTCTACATCACCAGAGAGTGGGGTAGAGAGGAAAGTGTCACTAGCATCACTCAAAGTGCTCCAGTGCCCATTTGTGTTTTTGGTTAAAGTTATGGCTGCTCAGCTGTGATGGGGTAACGTGGAGGGTGTCCCAGTCGTCGTTGGTTTACTCACGGGCCACTGCAGGGCACAGAAGGTACCGTACGCTGAAGAACCGTCCAGCACACATCTTCACGATGCGAGACAGATGTATCTGAAACTGCTGTGGAAACTGTAGCCTTTTCTCCAGTTGTCTTCATTCTCTCAAGTGTCTTTCACACTAAAATGAGTAGGGGATACTCAGTGATTTTTGCACCCAGATAAACCTGCTATAAAGGTGTTTAACACCATTCCCATTGCCTGTGGTTGTTTTTTTTTTTACCACTGCATTACTCCTGTGTATATTGTGGTGTCACAATTGAGCTGGAAACAAGATGAGTCTAAATCAGTGGTCACCAACGTGGTGCCCGCGAGCAGCCAACAAGGTGCCCGCGGGCTCATTTCACTTCACCTCACTTGTATGTATCCATATGATCACTGAGTAAAATGTCCTTGATATTGTTTATAAAAACTGTGATAATCATTAGGAGTAAGCACTGGAATTAATGTGTATGCAATTGAATGCATAATATTTATCATTTAAATGGTAAACTGCATAAAATGTTAATATGGTAGCCCTCCATATTATTCTCTAACCTTCAGGTAGCTCTCGGTCTCAAAAAGGTTGGTGACCCCTGGTCTAAATCAATACAACAACACAATGGAGGTTAGATGCGATTTTGGATCATTTATTTCTGTTCGATTGTTCAATAACCAAATCGATGAAATAAATACATTGACACCCCCCTCCTAAGTTGTAAAAATAAGGTGTGCCACAAACATTCATCGCAAAGGGCTGGGCTAACAGCCAGAAGATGAAATAGGGTTGCAATGGAAATGATGCAGGAATTTGTATTTCTGCCAAAAAAAGAAGAAACTGCTGTGTTCACTCGGCTCTTATGTTCCAGTTAATGCTGAGTGGAGCCAAAGGTGATAAAAACCCACTTGCATTGAAGAGTCATTCTACCTGGTAGCAAATGCCGATTAACACACTCTTACTGGTTAAAACCTCTACTTAAACAGCTTTTTATGTCATACATTACATATTTGGACCTTAAAGTTATAGCTGTGCTACAACCAATATTGAAATAAATTGTAACCCTTGTTTACTTTTATGCTTCATAAACTTAATAGGACATAACATTAACAAGAGAGTAACTGGGTTTTTAGTGTTTATTTCTATTAGTCCATGGTGGCCAAAACTATTATTTATGAATGAGCTGTGTTCTTAATAACTCAATAATCCCCTGCACACGATGATGAATGTAGCTTGATCAAAGTGATGTCATGGAGTAAATGGTTCTGGTGTCCAACCCAAAACACTTTTGAGTCTCACATTGTACACACATGGTGAGATTGTCAATTTACTTGTAGTCTAGCTCTTCAGAATTTGGAATTCTTAGTCATTTATTTTTGTTCTAATGGATAATGTAATTGGTTACAAAGTTAGTTAATCAGAAAGGGACTTTCTACATCATATATTTGTTCTAATCACGCTAAAATATTCAACTGTAGTCATCTAGAATTAAAGATAAAGGTCAGTATGAGTATGGTGTGTGTGTGTTCCGTATCCTTAGGGAGTCAGGATATTTTAGCTGGTTTTCACATTCTGTCCTGGTTTTAGGGTTAGTTAGTCCTCACTACAAATGCTGCACAACCTTGTGTGAGAGAGAGAGAACATGCATGTCCGCATGCACACGTGTGTGTGTGTGTGTATGTGTGTTCAGACATGTCTGTAGTGAGTCTGTGTATGTATCTGCATCCGTGCTCCAGTGTATTTCTGTCATTCGAGTCCAGTGAGTGGCCCACTGGGTGCAGACAATCCCAGGCTTTGTGTGTATGTCCTGCTGTCATGCTGTGTACTGTACTGAATGGGCTCTGGGGAGCGAGGCGTGTGAAAATCCCACCCTTGCCCACCTAGAGACCATCAGTCGTGTGTGTGTGCGCGTGTGTGTGTGAACGTGCACAGGAGAAGAAAAAAGAGTGCTTGTGGGTGTGTGTGTGTGTGTGGGGGGGGGGGTATATTCATTTGTGTGTAGGATGGAAAGTTGTGGGTGAACGAGGACACTCCACATTTTAACAACCACTCTCTGTGTCGGACCTAACGGAACAATTCTTCATTGTTCTTTTATTTCATTAACTTGAGAACCTAATGACCTGACATCAGTGGCTACTCTGTTGACACGAATTTAACACCACTGTCGCTGTCTTTCTCTCTCTCTCTCTCTCTCTCTGCTTGTCCGTTTGTCCCACTCTGTCCCCTCTCATCACACTTTATTATCTATTATTAAATGGTCAAATGGCAGTCTATAAATATGTGGACCCAGCACAGTCTGTAATATGTAGGTGTACAAAAAACACCACTCATCACTGGATCAAATGTAGCTTTCTCAGTCCCAATGTTGTGTTTTTTGGGTGATTTAACTGGTAGTTACATCATTCGGTCAATTTTGCATACATTATTTTTATATTTGCGTCCATTCTTTTTATATATTCTTCAAATTGTATTTTGTCTGTGTTGTTCCAGGATATTTTTTTATTTTTTATCAGTATTGATTATATAAATGAAATTGTTTTAAACCCATATGTGCCTTTTCTATTTAACTGTTGTTTTCATGTATTTATACAAATTGTACCTAATGGGTAGCGATAATCATGAAGCACATCTCTCTTATCAGTGGCAAAGGCCCTGCACAAACATACAGGTGCCTTCATCTACTGTGGTTGATTACACCTCATCAGGCTAATTAACAGTAATGAGAGCTGTGTATAACTAGGACATGAAGACGTGTCAGTCAATTAAACTTTGCACACAAATACATTTTTAGAAATAGGGTGTAATTGGGCAATGTATGTTAATAAAACAAAAGAAACCACCTTGAAAAGTGACTGTTTGGATGTAGGTATCGGACCACAAGCCCGGAGTCATTTTTTTTTTTAAGTAACTGAGTCAGTAGTATTTATTTCTTTGAATGTTTTCTGCATGGCTCCAGTGTGACTATAAGCTGTGAAATTGCCAGTAAAGGCAATTGATTCCAACTTTGCAGGTAATTTCAGGCTCTAGTACTAATCCTGTTGTCACACCAGATGAAAAACCTAAACTAGCTTCTTTGTTTGTATTATTCACAACAGCGTGTTTCCAAATAACAGCAGGTACAAACAAGTTTGATATGAATGTTTTGCCACTTTGTAACATTGTTGAAACATAAAATGAGAATCTCACAGGAAACCTTTGGCAAGGCTAATGACTCGAGCTACTTTGTAAAGTGACTGGATATTGCTTAGATACCAAAAGCAGAGAATTGCTTCCATGTCATGGATGAAATGATGTGACAGTTGATTGGCATGTTTTGGTATACAGTCGCTCTCCTTGTGAATGTACCACTGTAGTCGTGTCTAGTACGCCGAAGGCAATATTTCATGAAAACATTGTTGCTCTATTAATAACCGTTCTGCCCTAAGTTGGTTTGGGATTTTTCCAGAACAGAGACTTATGTATGAAAGTTGATTACTTAAACAGACGGAGGAACCAGGCAAGATGTTATACTTAAAAGGGGCTTTCTTTCTTCTTTCCATATCTTCCTGTCTATACACTGATTGATATTTTGAATAGATTTCCCACGTGAAGACCATCATCCACATTTCAGAATAGCATGTGACAATACAAGAGGCGGATGTGGGAGCAGAATGAATAGACTTCTGGTGGAAACCTATTCATGTTCCCATTGTTTCAAACCACAACACAGGATGTGGTCGATTCTGACCGGGAAGGTGGATGGTCAGTGCACACATGCAAACAAGTAATGAACATATTCACACACTTGTATAAACAGGATATTAGTGACCTCATCCACGTGAGACAAAGCCAATAGGCAAAATAGCTTACTACCTTCAACCCGCCATCAAGGATGTCATTTGTTTAGCTCTCCATACCGCCTGCTGCTCTTGAATGTCAAACTTCATAATTGTTTAATGAAAGGTTGCTGCGTATTTTGACAGCGCGGGGTGTGTTGTGCGGTTAATGCCTTTGATTAGGGCCTGTGTGTTTGCATAGAAAGTTTTTAACGAAACTTTTGTTTTCAACACCCATGAAGTAAGTAGAGATAGTGTTTGTATTTCATCAAAAGTTTATTGCTCGCATTTTGGTCCTCATAGGACCTTCTACTGGTGAGACATATTCAATACCTTTCGTCTCCTCTCCTCTTTCCCCCATGTCCTTCACTCCCCTTAACCATCCCTCCATCTGTCTGTTTTGTGTGTTTGTGGCCTTGCTTCTCTGAGCATGTAGACATATGCCCCCGTTGTTCCTCTAATTGGTTCTCTGTATTCACGTGGGGATACAGACCGAGGCTGTGAGACTGCAGGCAACACTGCCTCTTAATAAATGTCATTCCACAACTGGGCTCTGGATGGACAGCTCACTGATGGGCTGTCTATAACAAGGTGTCACTTAATACGAGGGGAAGTTGGAAGTTATAGACAAAGACAAAGGATCATATCAAGAGAAGGTGATACCAATGTAACGAGGGAAGCTGAGAGCAGGGCGAGGGGACGGAATCACCTCAACAGGCAGACGGAGACAGGGAAAGACCTCATTTCATGCTGTTAAAGCCTGATGGAAATGATTGAAACCGCAAGTTGTGGGTGTGTGTTTGCCAGGAGGGAAAGTCACAAACAGGCAGCTTAGGGGGTGTGTCTACAAAAGTGTGATTTATGTGTGTTCATGCAATCATTTCAAACCAGCCGCAGTTGCTGTGCAGTACATTGAAAACACGAGCAATTGGGAAATTAGTTCAGGTGTATGATATTAAAGTTTAGTAAAACTTGTGAGTGCATGAATTGTTAGCTAATGAGCAGACAGGAAGAAAATAAAGACCTAATCAAAGTTGATGATTATTATAATTCTTCTTAATGGATAAGGAGTTGAAATAGTCAGCTAAAAACAATCATTTCAATTTGTATTTACAGTGCCTTGTGAAAGTATCCGGCCCCCTTGAACTTTTCAACCTTTTGCCACATTTGAGGCTTCAAACATAAAGATATAAAATTGAAATTTTTTGTCAAGAATCAACAACAAGTGGGACACAATCGTGAAGTGGAACCAAATTTATTGGATAATTTAAACTTTTTTAACAAATAAAAAACTGAAAAGTGGGGCGTGCAATATTATTTGGCCCCCTTCCGTTAATACTTTGTAGCGCCACCTTTTGCTGCAATTACAGCTGCAAGTCGCTTGGGATATGTCTCTATCAGTTTTGCACATCGAGAGACTGGAATTCTTGCCCATTCTTCCTTGCAAAACAGCTCGAGCTCAGTGAGGTTGGATGGAGAGCGTTTGTGAACAGCAGTCTTCAGCTCTTTCCACAGATTCTCGATTGGATTCAGGTCTGGACTTTGACTGGGCCATTCTAACACCTGGATACGTTTATTTGTGAACCATTCCATTGTAGATTTGGCTTTATGTTTAGGATCATTGTCCTGTTGGAAGATAAATCTCCGTCCCAGTCTCAGGTCTTTTGCAGACTCCAACAGGTTTTCTTCCAGAATGGTCCTGTATTTGGCTCCATCCATCTTCCCATCAATTTTAACCATCTTCCCTGTCCCTGCTGAAGAAAAGCAGGCCCAAACCATGATGCTGCCGCCACCATGTTTGACAGTGGGGATGGTGTGTTCAGGGTGATGAGCTGTGTTGCTTTTACGCCAAACATATCGTTTTGCATTGTGGCCAAAAAGTTCAATTTTGGTTTCATCTGACCAGAGCACCTTCTTCCACATGTTTGGTGTGTCTCCCAGGTGGCTTGTGGCAAACATTAAACGAGACTTTTTATGGATTTCTTTGAGAAATGGCTTTCTTCTTGCCACTCTTCCATAAAGGCCAGATTTGTGCAGTGTACGAGTGATTGTTGTCCTATGGACAGACTCTCCCACCTCAGCTGTAGATCTCTGCAGTTCATCCAGAGTGATCATGGGCCTCTTGGCTGAATCTCTGATCAGTCTTCTCCTTGTTCGAGATGAAAGTTTGGAGGGACGGCCGGGGTCTTGGTAGATTTGCAGTGGTCTGACACTCCTTCCATTTCAATATGATTGCTTGCACAGTGCTCCTTGCAATGTTTAAAGCTTGGGAAATCTTTTTGTATCCAAATCCAGCTTTAAACTTCTCCACAACAGTATCTCGGACCTGCCTGGTGTGTTCCTTGGTCTTCATGATGCTCTCTGCGCTTTAAACAGAATCCTGAGACTATCACAGAGCAGGTGCATTTATACAGAGACCTGATTACACACAGGTGGATTCTATTTATCATCATCAGTCATTTAGGACAACATTGGATCATTCAGAGATCCTCACTGAACTTCTGGAGTGAGTTTGCTGCACTGAAACTAAAGGGGCCGAATAATATTGCACGCCCCACTTTTCAGATCATTTTAAAAAAATCATTTTATGATAACCCTCTTTAGTAAGGTCAGACTATTAAAATAGTTGACTAAAAGTGATGTGTAAGGCCTGGGTCATGCAAATCAGCATGTCCACAGTCTGTTCTCACGCTCACATCTCATTTCAGTAGCAGTGATTTTTTTTTGCCAGGAATTCACCCTCATTTGTATGTTCTTGTATGCTTGGAGTTATGGGTTATGCATGTGTGGGTACCGGCGGACCTTCTCGCATCACCTCAAGCAATTCCCATGGTTACCGTCTTCTTTGTTGTCTCTTTTGACCAAACCCAAGCACGTCGCCAACTGGACAAGCAAGTGTTGTGAACCGTACTCACTGTACAGTTTATACAGTTTGTGCGGTCACAAAATGTGGCGGTGCTCGTGTTTGTCCACAGAGGGTCCACACACAGTACCGTGGGCTTGGGCAGATCACAGCATTTATGTGGACATGTGGACATGGAGAGAATGACCCAGGCCTAAACTTTTTTAGGCCTGGGTCCAGTGTTTAAGAATTAGTGAAACTGCCAATAGCGACAAATCCCTCCACTCATCCCTCGCTTTCATAAGCATCTGAGGGAACTACAGTGGCCTTTGCATCCCAAAAATTATCGTATCCTTATTTGTTAGAATAGTACGTTTACTCTTCAAAATATGAAACGCACGCTCTAGCTTGTTTGTCATTTTAAGCTGCTGTGGAAATGTGGTGGCACAAGGATGGCAGTCTCTGTAAATCAAGGCCCTTGACCTGCATCATTGTCCTCCCCCCCTCCTCCCCCTCTCTTCTCTGTGTTTTCAGGAATGTAGCCTATAATGCCTGGAACCCGCGGCCTCCTCCTAGCTCCAGTCTAAACACAAAACAAATCAAAGTCCCAGTTTCGTTTATGGTTTTGTGTACCTTGTATGCCTTGTTTTTCTTTTGATTGCGTTCCCACTGTCTCCCCTGATGCAGCAGCACACACCCCTTTTCTTCTGAGCCATTATTTACTCCCTGCTGTTTTTCGAGTTTAGACGGAATAAGAACATTATTCGTTTCCTAATAAAAAAGTAAAGGGGGATGAAATATTCAGATTGATGAAACATTCTAGGTCAATTCCTTCCTGGTGTTTGCTCCAAACCATAGAAATTAGAAACACTGAGTGGCATGTTGGCTCATTACATCTTCTTGAAGGCCCCTTTCTTGTACATGAAGGGTTTTCCATCATGTCAAATGTGTGACTCTTCTCTTGCACACATCTGCTCGTGCTGATTTCACTTATAAAAACCAAAAAGTGATTGACAGTCTCCAGTGTTTGAATTTGACAGCTCTTATTTGTTTTACTCGAAAGGCTTTTAGTGAATGGCTGATGTTTTGAGGTTCCAAGCCTGTCAGTGTGAGATGGCTACGGGGCATTGCTGTAGATGTGGATACCAGTTCATGTCGGCCCCCTTTCTCAATCAGTGCACAGTGCATGTGTGTTCCTGAATGACTCTGGGATCAAAAGGGTCATGGGAAGATTAAACATGCTTGGTTTTTGAACTATTGATTTCTGTTTGTTGTTGTTGTTGTTGTTGACAGGCACATCACAGTTCTGTGTGAAGCAGCCGGCTGCTGTGTTTACTGAGTGATTCCAAGAAGCTGGCACGCAGCAGCGAAATGTTGTGACTGGTTAAAGTTCATTACATCAGAGATTAAAAATTATTGATGTCTAGCAACTTCAGGAACTCATTTCACCTTCACCAAGGAGGTCATGTTTGCACTGCTGTTTGTTTAAGCAGGATTATGTTACTACCTATAAACACATTTTCCTGGGCCAAGGAAGAACCTATTAACTTCTGTAGAAAAAGGTAGATACGGCATTGTTTTCCACTTTCTTTAAAGCATGAACTAATTGATCCCGGTCCAAATTTTGACAGTGCCGTGCAAAGTATTTGAGTTATCCATATTGTGCGAAAAAAAAATGTGTATCTACTGTCTGGAATTTTGCCATTAGCTCCCTTTCATCAAAATGACCTTTTAGTTGCAAAAGTATCAGTGCTGCTGCTGCTACAAATCCTATTGGATTGAGCAATATCGCGTTCAAAGTGAATGACAGCTAAAGGCGCACATGCTGTGTGTCGCCTCTACATTATACAGATGACCACGGCCCCTGCGTTGCTCCTTCACCCCTCTTTCTCCACCTCTCTCACTCACAGCTACTTCTTGGCATTGGGCAGAGTTGGCCTCAATCAAGGGGGTTTAATTATGCATGTGTTTTTTTTAAGAAATGCTAATATGAACAGTTAAAACTTGGTGTGGATCTAGATAATTATCCTGATATATGTTTTAGGCTGAGGTATGTGCTCTTGGAACACTTTCTAGTTTCATTTTGACATTTTTCATACTGTAGAACAAAACATACTGTAGAATAAATAAATAAATAAATAAAATATATATATATATATATATATATATATATATATATATATATATAAATAAATAGCCAGTTGCTAAAGCTCACTCCACCTACACTTAAAAGAACATCAGGAGATGGAGATTGAATATGTTTTCCAGATTTTTCTATTCTTTTTTCTATGGTATAATTAAGTTTTACTGGACCTTCAGGGAGGTTTAAACCAAATGGTAAAGGAATGCAACGATATAAAATATCAATCTGCTTTCCTATATTCTCTAGCAGTGTACAGTGGAACACACACACACACACATATATATATATAAAAAAGATGGACCTTTGTGAAATATGAAACGTATAAAAACTTAATTTACACACCATTAATAGTAATAATAATAATTCTAAAGTAACAAGAGAAGAAAATGTCCATTTTTGAGTAGTATGCTTAAGTAATTATGAAAGTAAGATAAACCCCAGCTATGGTTTGTCTGTGTGAGTGCGCACAAATGATTCATTGTAGGTTTTACTTTTTAAATTAATTGCAATTGACACCAAATCCAGTACAAATTCTGGTTGTTTGTGACCTACTTACAGACTTTTAGCTATGGAATGCCAGCAGTGTGCATGAGTTTGAGAAATGTAAGTTCTAATTGTTTGTGGCATTTTCTTTGTCATAGAAATTGTGTTAGTTGCCCACCAACACCCTTCTTGTTTGTAAATGTAGTAAAAAACACAGTAGAGGCTTTTTGTTATTAGTTAAATAGTGTGCTTTAATGAGTGGGGAAGGCCTAAATTGATTAGGTCAGTGTCAAATACATGTTTATCCTGAGCTGAATCGTTGACCTGTCTTAAATTCCTCATCTGTAGATAGTACCAACTACGCCTCAGCGAAGTTTGAGCATCATCATCTCTCTGTACCTCAGCAGTGTTGATGAGGCACAGACAGATGGAGAGAAACACTCACAACATAAAAGAGGAGGCAGCACAACTGTAGCATTGACCCAAACAACACAATCATTATTAAATGGCAGTGTTGTGACAGCACTGCTGCCTCTTAGAGAGAATTTTCTTTGTTTTTTTTAACACAAACGCGGCAAACAAACTATTAAATTCAACGTTTACCCTCCTAGAGTGACAGATGTGCTGTTTCTCAATTTTATTTGCTTAACTTGAGTTAAAAAAACAAAACGTTTTCATCTCAATTCATTTTAAGAGTCAGTCATGATGCGATGCAAGTTTATTTCCACATAAGTACCTTCTTTTGAAAAACGTTTCCTGCTTTTGGGACATCTTCTCCATCTTTCTGCACGTCCTCATAAAATACTAATAAACTTCCTTTTTTAGATTTTATTTACGTGGCACCTTCTGAAACCACAGTTAATAAGTGCCTCACAGTCAATAATAAAAATGTGTTTCATGAGAACGGCATATACACGGAAATGAATTTTCAACAGTAAAAACTCTGAAGCAAACAATACAATTAAAGCAGCAGTTTAAAATTTGTATTCCAGTACAGACTTAGCTGACCTGACAGCAAAGAGAGCCTATTTTATAATAATTAAACATAAATGGCACATGTACTGTACATTTCCCCTATGTTTTGAGCCTGCGCTGACATTTAAGAGCGATCTGTGTGATCATGGTGTCGAGTGCAGTGTGTTAAAGCTTGTGAATGGAGACTGACATGATGACAGAGAGGAGGACAGGGAGACAGGTTGACAGACATGTATGCATTGTATGCTCACTGACAGGTAGTAATGACACGCATGCTGGAATCGCGTGTCATTTATACACGCAAGGAATAAATACTAAGGATTTATACTGAAGATTTACCAGCGGTCCAGTATGAAAGGGTTGTTTGTATGTTTGTATGCTCCACTGTCACTTTTTTTTATTCAAAATTGGGATATCCCAATATCTTCAACAGAGTATAGTATGCCATGTGATATAAGTGTGATTTTCTTTTTCTTTTTTTTTTTGCAAAAACTGACAGCCCTAGTCCAGGGTGGAGCCTGTCTGTCACCTAACAGGCATTTTGTCACCAGATGTACTATTACAAAGTACTTTAACACTGGTGTGAAATCGCCCCTTAAATAGTGTGTCTCCACTGCGTAGGAACTGGGGGAAAAAAATGTGTTTTTCTACAAACTCCATTGTATACATCTCTGAAGCTCCAACTTCAAGGGCAGGAGATTCTCAGCTCACTAGAAACCAGCGATGTTGATTGGCTGAATTCATAATGTGTCATGCATGTAGTATATGCACGGATGTGGAACGCAAACAGAAACTAGTCCCACAGGATGGGTTCCTCAAGGGAAGCTCCCCAGTGGCTCATTCTTGTGATTTGAGTCCCTATAACAGTTTGGCCCATAAACACCTGATGTCAGCTGAAATTGGCTCCATCAAAGTATAGATAATAAATGGAGCAGCAGAGTCCCTTCATCAGCCAGGAAGATGAAGATAGTAATTGCTTGGTTTATGTGTGTCTGTGTGTATTGAAAGAAGGAAAAAAAACAGGAGGTCATGGTTTATGTCCATTTGTCATTATCGAGATTTCTCTGGCAAAAGGCAAAAGTCATGTAGTGAACTGACAGAGAGCTTACTGTACCAGGTACCATACTCTCTTCCTGCACGACATGTAAGCTGGAAAATGTAAAGTAACCCTGTCTTCTGAAGTGTTTCTGCTGGAGGCGTAAATGCAGGATTATATTTATTTAAATTTTGTACTGAACTGACTCTGACCTGTATATTTGATTCATTCTGGATGTATGGGGGGTGAACTGCATTTCTGTTTTCATAAACACTATCAAAAACTATCTGGACTTGGTTTTTAATTTGTGACCTGTGATGGTTCAGCATTGGCTGGGGTAGGAAGTTAATTATTAATTATTTCACGTCAGAGTCTTAACACCAGTTAGTCATACTGGCATGAATCTGCCGTGCCAAGTTATTCCCTATCCAGACTGACTAATTGCTCTGTTGACAGTGTCGTGCGTCTTCATCGCATAAGCCTGCTGCGTGGTCTCAACAAGGGTATAAAGTAACAAACACATTTGATGTTCCACCTCACTGCAACACAGTGGCACATGTTCCAGTACTGGACGATTAAAGGGATACTGTGTAATATGAACTGCATCATTTGTTTACTTCTTAATATGATGGTAAACTTGTGTCTTATGTTGTTATCATTAATATTTTGATTAGTTGTTTTTAATTTACTTCTCTTGCACTTGCAATTAAGTATTAATATCAGCTCAGCCCTTTGTATTTTCTTAATGGGAGGGCTTTTAATGCCTGCTTTCATCGAGGTGGAGAAAAAGAAGCCCGAGAGGGAGTTTGCAGTATTCTAGTTTGTACGATAACTTGATAAATGCATGCTGCAAGAAATAAGGCAAACCTTACTTATACATGCACTACATGCACGACCCATTAAATAAAAGAGATGCAGTCTAGAGCGAAAGCCCACTAGAAAGTTTGAAGATAATCATGTTGTAGTTGTTGCAACCACGTCTGTGTCTTGAAATGCAATGGGACATAGTTTATATTTAAGAACCTTCAACTCGATGACAGTGATGTACACAGTGCTGTCTGTGCACACGTACGGAGCAACTCTGAAACTTCTGTAAGACACAAAGTGTCACACAAGGGCACATCATTTAAAGGGAGAGAGTTGATCTGTACTTTGGACTTTTTCCCCCCCCCACACATATTTTAAAATGACACTTTCACGTACACCCGTGAACCATCTCTCCCCTCTCTCTGTAAACATATGGATAGCTCTGTTGTTATATGACACATTCCTTGAGTTAGTGGATTCTTCATTAGTTTAGTTCAGATGCTTTAAGGGCTCAGTGACGACCTGAGTTATCACAAAGTTTCAGCGTTTTGCTAAAGCTCTCATTCTGTCACTAAGTCTCTTCATGTTCTTCTCTGGCTTTCACGCTGCCTCTCATTTCTCTCGTTTGTCTGTTTGGTTTGTTCCCCCTTCTCCTTCTCCCCTCCTTTTCCAGTCATCCTCAAATTTGCTCCCTTTACCGATTCCCACCCTGACTTTCTCTGCTTTATGAGAAGTGACTGTCGCAGTGTTACCGCTACGGAGTGGGTCCTTTTCCCAGCAGATATCACAGCAGACAGTCGTAGACGGGAGTTATTTTTAATTTTCAAAAGCTGCAACGCAAAACTCCAAGCTCCAAATGTTCAGCTTCTCCTCAGACTGCCTCGCTGTGTGCTGCTGCAAAAAAGAAAGTTGATTAGTCAACTCACCGCAGCTGCTGAGCTAATCAACTCACCTGGCACCATCTCCCAAAACCACGCCCACCTCCGCAGTGACACATTTCCCTTTTTTAAAATCAATACAAATCTGCTTTGACAAGTGTTTTAAATCCATGTAATGCTTCTTTTTTTTTGGCACTGAAGCAAATGGCCTGTGAGCACAAGACAGTTTTTGGGCCACCGTTGCAAAACCATGACGTGCTATTACAAAGTAAGGATAAGGACGACAATAAAGACGTCCTTATCTGTTCTATACAACAGGTTGTGTATATGGAGCATCAGATGCAAGTGCACTCACGGTGATCATCATGGTTTAATCCCGTTATCTGTGTCCCTACCATGACACCCATAATTGTGGCTCTGTGATTGTGTGTGTGTGTGTGTCTTTGTTGTACGCGTGCACAGTGGAATTACAGGGCTGTGGT